>NW_010104204.1:0-314 GCF_000699245.1 Pterocles gutturalis | reverse complement strand
GTTGGTCCCAGTGTCCCCGTCCCCTCCTGGGCTCCATGGGGGCTCTGTCCCAGTGTCCCCGTCCCCTCAGGGACTCCCTGGTGTCCTCCCTGGGGGTCAGTCTCAGTGTCCCCTGTCCCCACATGAGATCTGGGGACTCCTGGGGGTCAGTCCCAATGTCCCCCTGTCCTGGGCTCTGGGAGGTCCCAGGTCTCAATCCCGGTGTGTCCCCTGGGGTCAGTCCTGGTGTCCCCTGTCCCCCCAAGAGCTCTATTGGGTCCTGGGCCTCTGTCCCAGTGTCCCCACTGTCCCCTCCCAGGCTCTATGAGGTCCCA
>NW_010104203.1:69287-115272 GCF_000699245.1 Pterocles gutturalis | reverse complement strand
TGCCAGCTCAGGGAGTTGAATACCCTGAAATATTAAATGCAAAATTGTCTTTGCTGATCTTTATGGCTTATCTCTAACATGTATTCATATCATGCGAGTTTCCAACGTGAACGAATACAGAGTATTTGTATTTGCTGCTGAAGGCAGCACTTTAAACAAGAAGTAACAATTTTTAACTTAGTGATTAAAAATGTAAATGTTGTCATTGAGAGTCCATTCTTCTGAAATATTCTGATGTTTTTTATAGCCCAGAAAGCTATGACCTCTTTCAGATTAATCAATACTTTCTTTATTCACGTTTTGTGGTTGTGGACTTTGGCTCCAAATTCAGCCTACCTATTCATCCAAGATTTGGAAGACATTTCTGTAGAATGTATTATAGCTGCAGAGACTCAAACAGAGTCAACTCATAATATAAAAGGCCCTCTTTGCCATTTCTGAATTGGGTGGGCAAGAAAATAAATAAAAATAAAATAGTGCCTTGAGGCTGGAAAACATTTTTAAGATTTTTAAAAAACTTTTAAATAAGTTTATCTTCAGGGTAAATAGACCACTGTGGAACCTATTACTCAGAGGCAGTTTCACTTTATTATGCTTTTTAATCTTGTCTTTGCCGGTCCTGAACCTTTGATATATAATGAAAATGTCTACCATAGAGTATAAATATATTTTATATAGTAGCTGCTATAGCAACGATGTTGAAAACACTTCATAAAATGAAATTGTAGGATTTGTAAGGATATTAGAACTAAGTAGTATAGAATAAGCATGTTGTTTACAGTAGAATAATTTATCTATTGCATAAAGAAAAATGCTATTTTCAAAGGACAGCTGAAGCACCTGCATGTGGTTGAGCTGTCTTTGAATTTACTCAGCAGTGTCTTCCTGTCATGGTCACTTGTCACACTCGTCATGCTAGCAATCATCCTTTTATATTTTAGGAGTGCTTAGACACCAAAAAATGTATTTGTATCTGGCCCTTCATCTTTATTAGTTCATTATCTATCCAATACTCATCATTAGTAATAAAGTCAATAGCAATAATTTCTATTTTGAGTTTTCTCAAATGTAATTCTCTGTATTTATTGCCATTCACTGCAAGGGGAGAATGAGTTGCTCTGAGGTGGGCATCCCAATCCCAGAATAGGGGGCGTATGTGCAGAGACACTTGGCTTCACAGGGTCAGTTTGGGTCCAGCTGGGCTGAGCCGTCGCCACAGTCGTTGCAGGCAGAGTCAGTGGCAAGTGCTGTACTTGGGAAGCATCAAGGAAAAAGCAGCAACAGCAGCAACCCGAACAGGTGGACAAAGAAGAGGCAGAGACAGCTGCAGCAGCAGCTGCTGCCCGGGAAGAGGGTGAGAAGGGAAGTGGCAAGAACAGTAGTAGGTGTGGGATGGGATGAAGGGAAGAAAAAGGCCTCAGTTAAAGCCCTAGACCGGAGACATTGAGAAGTTAAGGCAGCAGTACATTTCCTGGGTTTTGGTAGGTGTCCCTGGCTGTTCTCCATCCCAGAGCTGCCTTCTGCTGCGACCAAGCATGGCTTGTGAACAGTTTCTTCAGATGAATGTACCACAGTGTGGGAATCCCTGGTGTAGTTGCCTGTAATTGAAGAAAAGATGAGTTGTATTGCCTTGTCACAATGGAGGGATCTATACTAACTCAGAAGCACAGCCCCTGGGGAACGTCATCATCAGCAACTCAAGTATTTGTGAGGTGTGCAGGCTTCCAGAGATAGGTAACAGGTGATTAAGACATTTTCAGGATTGCTGTTCCAGGCCTGGGTTCCCAGAGCATGTTTTGTCTCATTTAGTTGTGTCCACCTTACAGATAAGCATGAGACCAGGAATCCCACACCTCATTTCTTCCTGAAACACTGAATGCATTTCTGCAAGAGTTAGATACTATTCTGAAAGCCAAGCCTTGCAGTGTTGGACATGGGAACACAAAGCTTCTGGATCCTGAAACCCTTTTTATTGAAACAGACCTTACAAAACTTCTCTGTGGTAACACAAGTCTTCCGTAACAGAATCAGAAATTTAATTTAAAAAAAGGTTGTGTGTTGGTTTTTTTCTAAACTGTGCTAATCCTCGGTACATTGGTTTATCCATGAAAACTTAAGAATCTTTTTCCTTTCAAATAAGTTGAGCACTACTTCTGAAAGATTATTTGCTGTCCTTTTCAGTGTGCAGCAGTAGACAAAAGAGGTCTTGTCCTCCCGTGAGACACAATTAGGTAGGGTAGCACAGAGTTACCGATTGAGGAGGAGGACTGTGGATGGGGTGGTGTCATGTGTCTGTTTCTGGGCTGAAAGATTTTACTGTGTTCATTACCAATAATCTGTTTTAAAGTTCTAACTAATAGTTGTTGTGCCCTTAATGTAACCTGGAGGAGTCACTTTAGATATTAGAGATAACAGGGAAAAATACTGATGACTGTCCTGGGTAAATCAGTGAGTCAGTAGAAAACTTTTGTTGATTTTTCTGTTTGGTAGGTAGTCAGGGGATACTGCAGTCACCCTGCAGCCAGCCTCCTTGCCAGATGGTATTACGAGTGGATCAGCATAATTAATTTCAAAATCAGGCAGCAGATTATAGTGGACAACATTTTGTCCAGAGAGAAACAGTAAATAATGCAAATCTTTGGTCTGCCTCAAGTCTTTCTTTTCCATTACCTTAGCAGCTTAACAGATTTCTTTGTTTTGCATCTCACATGCCCTGGCAGTGGTGATGTTTTGCCTGATACATTAACAGATGCTGGTGAGTGTAATAGTTTGCTAAAAGCTCAACAGAAAATCTCGTGCTGAGCTAGTGGGAGACCCCCAGTCTTGCAGCTGTAGGAGAAGAAAGATGCATGATTTACAGAAGAATAAGGCACTGGCACATTTCAGACACTGGCAACAGTAGTACAATTCAGTGCAGAATTGTGATGGTGATTGTGACATGCTTTTCAGACTGTCATCTGCCTTCATGTATTGTTTATTTTCATTGTAGTTTAGGAGATTCGTGTTTTGTATGCTGTGGCATGTATCTAGAATATTGGACTATGTGGTTCTCCATGCCTCAGTAATTGAGCCTGCTTGACAAAAAAGCCGTAAAGGTGAACGGATGTTCACACATGGGAACTCAGATTTCTGAGTTGGGCAGTTCTCTTGACCTTCCCAGGTATTCTGAAAATGTGTCCTGAAAATTTGCTCTCATTCCAAAAATGGCTCTTTTTTTTTTTTTTTTTTTTTTAAGACAGCCATTTTTTCCACAATTACCTTCCTTAAAAATTAATTCCATGGTACTTGATTCTTCTAAAATTACCTTTCTTTCAGTATGTGCTGCGTGATGCAGTATATTTATGGACATGTTTGTATTGTCTGGTAGTATTATAACAAGAAGGTACATCGTGTAGCTAAATAGAGCTTCTTTGTTATGTGTTAGAAGAAATACCAGGTGCTTTTTAGGATTTTGAAAGAATTTATCGTCAGTGTGAGCACCGAGTAACAAGGTCTAATAGGTGGTTAATCCTTTTCTTTCTTGGGAAGACACTAAAGACACTCTGTCCATATTACGTCATATGTGTGCAGAGGTCTCCTTTACATGTGAAACAAACAGTATTTCCGGCATGAAACTGATCGGGAGGCAAATTATGTGAGTAAAAATCTAACAGAAAAATAATAGTAGAGTTGATAGAATGTATAATAATATTGATCTTAAGTAATACATATTCAATGTATTTTCTTTTAGGAGAAGCCACTGACCAAATCTCTGCAACGAGGAGAAGACCCTCAGTTTGATCAAGTAAGACACTTGAAATTACATTCTTTCCATTCCTCAGGCTGTAAGACAAATACTTGGAAGGCAGTCTGCTGTCCTTACACTATTGCTGCATACTGCAAAAGCAATATATTGCAATGTACTTTAGTAGAATGATGAGTGCTTTGCTAACGATTCTTGGTTTTAAATTAGGAGGATCTTAACACTGTTTTTAAGCTGGACATTTTTTTACCATAGATCTTCTTGCTTTTTACAGTGTATGAGGCACATGTATTATTTCCTAGCTGTTTCTCCTGAGGTTTTGAAGCAAACTTTTTCTCTTTTCAGAATATCTGTTTTTTGAAACAGACACATGGCCCCAGTCTTTCTTTTGTGGGGCTTCTCTTATGGTTAATAGGAGGGCCTTTAGAATCATTGTCATTACCGTCAGTCTCATCAGTCTTTTGTCTCTGTAGCTGTGACCCAACATGACTTGTATGTATTCTGCACTTCATATAGACTGAGCCAACCCGTTATATTGAAAATTAAGCATAAATTCAGTTGTCGGGATAAATGACAAGGGTAAATAGTAATTAGAGAAAAGTAGTTGGCAGGGAAAAAGAATTTAAAACTAAAATATATATGTAATGAATTAGATTTCACTTAATAAAACAAAAAAATTGTAATTAAATGAAAATTATATCTGGCATTAGATTAATAAATTGATTATATAAAGGAAATATAAGGAAAAGGACAAGTAGAAAAAAAAAAAAAACAGCAATGTACATACTTTTAAATGATGGTATAAGAGAATTAATTTTTGTTAGCTGTCTATTTTTTAAAGAAAAAAGCATCTAGAAAAGATTCCCACACAAGTAAGCTGTTTGAAATAAAAATAGGTGCTAAAGAGTTTAAGTTGCATAAAGGATGCCAAAACTCACTCCCAACAAAGAGGAGAGATAAACTGAAGGTGTATCCTAAGCAACAAAGTTATTTGCTGCTCCATCGTTCCTGCCTCAGTTGCCATTGCTGTCACTATTGCTGCCACCTCCATGGCTGCCTGCACCACTCTGCTGCCACCAGTGCCAGCCCAGCCAGCAGCAACAGCAATAACTCTGAAAGCAGCTGTGGCTAATGCAATAAGCTGCAGGTACCATACTGATTACCTTATGTTTGGGAGAGGAGATAGGTATGAGTAGGACTTCAGAACCTCAAAGGAATTTAACACATGTATTGTGTTTTCTAGGGCATTAGATACATTGCACCAGAACCAAAAATGCCTTGTGAGACCTCACTGGCATGCACAAAGGCTCACTTAATAATTTTAGCTTGACAAAGTGGCGCGCTCTAGGTTGTTCTGTAGAAGTTTTTTGGGGAGAGGTAGCCTGCTCAGGGGGCTGTCAGAGCAGGAGGTGAACAGTAGGACTTCTGCCTTGCACTGGAGAGCTTGCTGCCTCCCTCGCTGACCACAGAGACACCCCGCAGGGGAGCCAGCTGCTGTAGGCTGAACGAAGCCGCTTTGTGAGTACTCCCTAGGTGCCTAATGAAATTTTTTGTGGTATTCTGACCTTAATTTTATATTATTTTTTTTCCTTCCTGTGGGAAGAGTGTCACACATAAATGAGAAAGAAAAACAAATTAAGCCACCCATACGCAAACCTTGTGATGCTGTTCCTGCAGCGTATTAAACAAACACATAATGGGTGGCCATGATTTGATTAAATATTCATGAATAAGCAAATTGTAGCCCTTTACAAGGAAGAATTAGAAGACTTATGCTTTTCCTAGTTATTGATAAGTAGACAGAACATAGAACAATTAAGTCAAGATCAATTAATGAGAAATGTGACTCCTTCCTGGAGTGAAACAACTGTGTATTTCCTACTGTAGCAATTTACTCTGAATTCTGGGGGGAGAAATCAGATGCAGACAAAAAAAAAAAAAAAAAACAGACAAATTTTGTTACAGACAACATTTGTATGTATTTCTAACTGCGTGTCTAGAGTCCTACTTATGTGTAGAGTTGATAAAAAAGTATACAGCTGAGTTTGCCGTAGATGTTCTGTCAGAAAACCTTGGGTTTAGTTCCTTGAAATTTTCCAAACTATTCAGATGGAAATTTTCAGACTATCTATCTGACTCAGCCTGAGTTGTTGGGAATGTTTCCCTTCCAGGTTTCACATTGGTTTTTATTTGAACAGCACAATCATTTTGAGATGTTCTAGTGCTCCTGGGATTGATGTACACCTGTGATTGGGAGGTGGGACCCAAACCTGGCTGATGAGCCTGTTTTCAAGAACACAGTTCATACTCTACCAAAATCATTTTAGTCTGGCAAAACTGTGGTTAGATTTTCATTCAAAAATTTGTAATACATAGTAGAGATTTGATAGAACTCAGGTAGAATAGAGACAGGAAGATAGTGCAAAAGGTCTTTTTATACTTAGCATGTTTCACTTGGTAGATTAAGTCAGTACATCTCAGTATTATAAAACGGTTTTGCAAATTATAACGTCAGTATTATAAAGTTGTCATGAAGGTATGGATAATCTCACTGATATTAAAAATGAAGGTGTGGTCTACCTGGAAAACTCTGAAGACCATGATTACACATGATACTGAGATCCAAGTATGAAGGCATGTGCTTTTCAGTCAAACCATTTAAGATTTATTTTTTTAAGTTAACTCATAAGAGTCTATGGGCTGAAGGAAGACCAGGTTGATAATCCCTTACTTCTTGCTTCCAGGTAAGGTGTGGAAAGCTTTGGTGTTTATTCCTAGAACATAGAAAGTCATCTTGCAAAAACAGGAAAGGCCACACATGACACTCATGACATTTTTGCTACAGAAATGAAGGAGCAAAAGAGGGAGAATCTCCATGAACAAACATTTTCAAGGGGTGTCTAATAATTTTGGCTTTCAGTTTTAAGTCATCAGAAGTGACACACAGTCAAAGGAACCTAATTTTCATTTTTTGACTTTATCAAAATTGTCTCTGTTCAATTTGAATGAAATTGATAGGTGATGCTGAAGTGACCAGCTCACTAGTCACTTTAAAATATCTGAGCTGCATCTTCTAACTGTAAAATAAAAAGCAGCAAAGGTAAGGCATGACCTGATTTAAATTTGCCTTTTGCAAGTCATCTTCAGAGGTGGAAAAAAAACAGAAAAAAAACCCTTTTGAAGTAACTTGCAATGAGCAGAATGGAGCTTCAGCTACCCAGAGTAATCAGCATCAAGTTTAACATTGAAACCCGGAACCATTTAAAATTATTATTAAAGCATTGCTTACTTCCCCTGGAGAGCTTTATCTCTGTCTCTGTGAGAACCAGGCTTTTTTCCTGCCCATTCTCAAACACCATGTTAGGAATTCTAGTTGTGATGGGGCTGATGGATCCAGTGTCTAGGGACCTGACTGTGCACAGGCAGAGCTGTTTCTCTCCGTACAGATGTAGTGTCAGTGCCTCCTGTTAGGCGGACGGTATTATCCTGTGGGCTCTGTTCGACTGCCAGTTGCATCACCTTCCTTAAACTCATAGTAGTATCTTGAGCAACATATGAAGTAATATTGCTTATTCTGACTTGCAGAATGTCTCACCCTTAGCCTAATAAACTGGATTCCTTATACTGACTGTATTTTCCTTTTTAGGTGTGCAAGTATATAATCAAAATATATACAGGAAATGATGTAATTTTTTCATATGGTTTTAAATATATTTATAGTATATTTTAAATTGTGTTTCAAAAGTTCTTGATTAGACAACTGCAGTTGCCTATTGGCAAAGAACATTACTGATCCAGTATTAGCATTCTCTGTGTCCCCAGTTACAGAAATGTTATTAAACATTGTACTACTGAACTATGACTTAAATTTCCTATTACAGGAGACCATAAAATTGCATTACATGGAAAGATCAAAAACTAGGGTGAAAAAGCCTATAATTATCCAAGAGACTTATCCTCACACAAGGAAACATTTTTATTAGTCTTTTCTCAGCCCCTACTAAAGTATCTTCTGTTCTTACCACATTATATAAATGTTCTGTGAACTGACAACACTGGAGGCAGAAAAAGAGCACTGGCTAATCTTAGACCAGCCTGCAGGCATTTTTCCATATGAAAATACAAAATGAATGTAATGTTTTGGCCATGGAAGTGAAAACTTAACAGCAAGGCTTAGTTTTCATATGAGGTGCCTGTTGCAGGTGCTTCAGCATAAACTGCACAAAAATTTGTGCTTGTTTTAATTATACTGCTCTCTTCTTAGAAGTGCACTACGTTAGTGAACGCAGATTGGAAAGCAAAAACATTTAATTTTTTTAGTACTTTTAGGAGATGGAAACAAAAAATAGGTCAAGCTAGAAGAAGGAAAATAAGAATGAATAATAGAAAAAAATGTGGAAAATAGAGATACAAGTAAATAAAACACTAAACAACATTAATGATTAAGTGTCCCTTTTGCATAACAGCCTAAATGTGGTAAATGACATGATGATATTTACTCCCATCCAAAATTATATTTGTTAGATGTAGTAAGTAAATAATGTCATCATCATCATTGCAGTAGCACCGGAGTGGGCCCTTTTTGTGTTTTCCCTTTCCCTGCATTTTGCTTGTTGTCCTTCTTCAGCAGAAAGGCACATGGTAGAGGAAGTATAAGAAATGGTGGTGATGGGGTCATAGAACAACCCTGGGCTCCTGATCAGAGGTTTGGGTTCAAGCAGTGTGTAAAGAAGTAAATCTGAAGGCAAAATTAAAGGTAACATGTTCAGAACTGAACTTGTGCCACACTAGAAATAAATGGGTTTTCGTGTAAACTGTTATCCTGGCAGTAAAATAGCTATAAACATTGCTAATGGATAAGCAAGCTAGGTGAAATTACCCATCTACAAAATTAAGGTATAAAAAAAATTCAATTTTTTTACTCACAAAACCAAGGCCATAAATGAATACTAGTGACTCCAACTTAATAGTTATCAGTTTTAACCATTCCCAGGGAGGTTTAATGTCATAGCACTGCCCAAAAAAATGCTTAGAGCAAAGATGTGAAGGAAAAGAGATCTGCACATACACAGCTGCACTACTTGCTCTTAGTGTTTCATTTTACAGATTTTTCAATTGAAGTTGACTTGTCTAGAAGTCTGTCATTAGCAGCAAAAAAGTATTTTGTCTCTCTAAGGGTTGAACACAATTAAAGCATGTAGCTACTTTGATTAGAGTTTAGGGCGGTTCCTCTCTCCACCTTCTCCCACTGCCCCAGCCTAGAGTATTTGGAATAGGAATTGTTAACTTTATCACCTTTATTTCATATGTTGCATATGAAATCCCAGTCTTAGTGTGGTCCATGAGAGTTTTGCTGTTGATTTCAAGGAGCAAGGACTTCATTGCAGCTGTAATTTTCCTTGAGTCTGTATAGTTTGTAGTTATGGGGCTTTGTTACAGACATGCATGAAGTGGAAAAAACGTTGAATGAAGACAAGACATAATTGCATGGCTATGGGTATCCTAAATATAGCTAAGATAATGTTTATCAGATTCTGCTTTCAGTAACATTGATAGAATGTGTAAAATCTCACTCCTCATGTCCATTATTTGGAATCTACACAACAATTTCAACATAAACCAACACTGGGGAAAAATGAAGTACTGCAATTCTGCATTATTAAGATGGCAATAAAATGCACATTTAATATACATACTGACATATATAGTATAGGATAAAATGCAGAGCCAAGAAATTAAGGATGCTGTTGGAAACTGAATGCAGTTTTGAATATATTTGCTGTTAAAGCACATAGAAAATTCATACATAAAATAAAAACAGTAATCAGCATCTACCTGCTATTACTGGAAACATTCCTTATATTTGTATTTTGACACTATAGCAAGACTTTTATGAAAGTATATAAATTATAGCCAACGATCTGGGCAGAATTTCATTAAATTTACTCTTACATATTAGTCCAAAATAAATATTAAGCATTTACATGTAGTATACTTAATGCTCTGTGAACAGAAGTTTTAAACAGCTCCATACTTGTGCAGCTTTCTTCTCCTTAAGCTGTACAGTAAGGAGTTCATTTATGATGGAAGAACATGATCATTTGTCCAACAAGGACATGTTTGTACATCTGTGGCACTCCCTTTCAGGAGCAGGACAGAGCTAGAATTCATCTCACTCCTGGAATTACTTCCAGTAAATGAAAGGGTTGAGTAACCAACACGCTGGCTAGACTTCCCTCCCTTCCTGTTCTGTGGGAGACAGGTCTTTGCCCAGTCCACCCTTCCTTCCTGTCTTAAAAATGCAATGACAGAAAGATTTTTTAAAAAGCTATGTTGACCTTCTATCCCTACTAAAGACAGACCCTGTAAATTCAGGAGAGACAGTATGGCTTGTGGAGATTTAACAAGACTCACTTTGACTTTTTGTGGTGAGTGAAATTGTATACCTGGGATTTAGAGAGCAGCATTGATAAATACATCAGTGAATGTGCAGGAAGACCTGATTGAATCAACTTTTCAATTAGAGTTAAATATTGTGATATCTTAAAAGAGATTTAGATCTGTTTGGGGACAGACTTTCTAGTAGGGCCTGTTGCAATAGGACAAGGGGTAATGGTTTTAAATTAAAAGAGGGCAGGTTCAGATGAGATATAAGGAAGAAATTTTTTTTATGGTGGGGGTGGTGAAACACTAGAAGAAGTTGCCCCCAGAGGTTAGATGCGCCATCTCTGGAAGCATTCAAGGTCAGGTTGGACGAGGCTTTGAGCAACCTGATCTAGTTGAAGATGTCCCTGCTCATTGCAGGGGGGTTGGACTAGATGACCTTCAAACATCCCTTCCAACCCTAGTTATTCTATGATTCTATGATTCTCTTCTAGTCTTCCCCAGCAAACCCTTTCTCTCTGCATCTCAACTGGTGTTATACCGGCATCAGAAAAACTATTGGAAGACAGTAGAGAAGCAATGGAAATGTCTAAGCATCCTGAGTTGGTAGTGAATAGTTTGCACTGTCTCTGGGTGATTCGTGTCTTCTAAGTGTTTGTCTGAAGTCTTATGCTTGAAGGCTTTGGTATAATTGAGCCTGGGCTGCTGTAGTAATTCTTAATGAAAGGCCTCCTGTCACTGCTGCAAGCAGTGCCTTCATACCATCTTCCACAGCAACTTGTTTCACATTTCGGGTGATAAAATATATTGCACACATTGGATTGAAAGCTTTCCTAAAATAGTACTTTTATAGAAACTTTTATTTTTACAGAGGCAGTTTTTATAGCTTTCTAATGCTCCATGCTTCATTTTAGGCCATAATACCGGAGCAATAATACTTTATCCTCAAAGTGTCTAATTAACTTTAGACCACAACATCACTGTGAATTAGTTAAATTCTGAGGCTGAAAAACTGCAAAAGAGATCAGAGTTATTGACCTAAACTAACTGTCATCCACAAAAGTTCTCATTTAAGGCTTTAGTAATGTTTGGGACTTGTGTGTTGTGGATGCCCCATCCCTGGAGGTGTTCAAGGCCAGGCTGGATGAGGCTTTGAGCAACCTGGTCTAGTGGAGGGTGTCCCTGCCCATGGCAGGGGGGTTGGAACTCGATGATCTTTAAGGTCCCTTCCAACCCAAACCACTCTGTGATTCTATGCAAGGTGCTCAGTCTCCCAGTTTTGTCTTGTCTTAGTCACAAGGTTCACACAAGCTTGGTCTTATATGAGACCTTAAACTCTACTGTTCTTGTTCCGGAAGTACTGAAACTTTCTGGTTTAAATTTAAGCAGGTGGATAAACCTGACAAATCAGTGTACTTGACACAAAGTATGTACTTCAGCACTTCACTCCTGCTACTCAGCACTTCGCAGGATCAAACCCTGCATGGTCTTGAGGTGGTCACAAATCTTCAGATCAATAATGTATTCCTATTTTAAATAGTTGTTTTCTATTTTCTTAGAATGTACACAAATGCTGTAGCCATTAACATTCAGTTGCAATACATATATAATCCTCTTGTATAATAATGGGTGGTTTTTTCACCCTAGCTTGTGATCTTTTAATGTTTTACATCTTTTTGGTTTTCTGTAACAGGAAGTTTAAGTCATAGTTCAGCAGTAACATGTTTGGTAACGTTTCGGTGATTAGTGACACAGTTTATATTGAGTGAGCAGCAATCTTTTTCAGTATGCCACTAGAGCTGTTTAATCAGGAACTTTTAAGGAATTATTTTCAACTGTAAATTACTTATTTGTTCACACAAAGACACAGGAAACTGTAAATATTTTCCTGTATGTGGAAGAGAAATCTTAAGTTATCAGGTGTGTGAGCCGAATAGTAAGAGGAGTGCATCTGCACGTTCAGTTGGTTAAGATTATTGCAGAGTCTGTGGGGTTTCCAGTTTCAGGAGGGGCATCCAGCAGTTAGATACAACCCATGAAGACAGTGCCTCTGATTCATCACTTTTTGTTTCCTTATAATGTGCTCAAACTCAAATCAACATTATTTAACAAATAAAAATAAACCCCTTGAAGAACTAAATAGTTTTCAACTGTGTTATAAGATGTGATACACAATTTTAATGCATTTTAGTATTGTCAATGGAAAGACACTGTCGACATACAGCCCATTATTGTATTTCTGCTTATGTTTCAAAAGGTAATGCAGAGTATTGAGTCACTGATTGTACAATGGATCTCAAAAATGAGATGTAAACAAGAAAGAATAAGTCTAGCCATTGAATTAGTACTTTTTTTTAAGGAGGAGGGGAAACTTAAACACCAGCTGGTTTGTTCATTTGTTGTATTTTCCCCATAGGTAATAAGCTCAATGAGCTCACTTTCAGAATATTGTCTACCATCTATCCTGCGCACTTTGTTTGATTGGTATAAAAGACAGAATGGCATAGAAGATGAATCTCATGAGTATAGACCAAGAACAAGCACTAAATCCAAAAGGTACGATTTTGAATATGCATACACACCGTATTGACAGATTTTACAGTAAAATGTGTTACATTTTGCCCATCAGCTTTTGTGAGGTTGCGGTTGCTTGAAAGCTGTTGTCATCTTTTTCTGCTTGTTCCTGGAACTCTTCTCTCAACTTCTAGATAGGTGGAGTAATTGTGTCTTTAAAATTATGCTCCTGATAGTTCAACTATTGTTTCTTACTGCTGTTTTGGATGCTGTAATGTCATTTAAATAGTGGTTTGTATAAACTGTGTCTGTCTTCTTTACTCATGCGAGCAGGTAATAATTCTGTGACACTGGGAAGGATTTTTTTTATACAGCGTTCTGCTTAGTCACAGAAATTTCATGTACACTTATTCCCAATACAAAAAAAATTGTGGATAGTCAAAGAGCTTTAGCGACATTGATTTAGCTCTTAAAACAAACAAGCAAACAAAAATAAAGACCCCAAAAGAAATATATCAGTCTCTTATGATATCAGTACTTTAGTGGTAAGGCAACAGATAGGTCTTGCTTTATATTGAGGTCTGACAGTTTAGTACAGGTATATCCTTCAAACTTTTTCTGAATACTTTTCTACTACATTTACACACTTTTATGAAGCAGCAGGAGAATCAACACTGGCGGCTCTGGTGTTTGGAAATGCATAGGCAATTATTCACATGAGGATTATATTATAATCCAGTAACTACTGAAGGCAATAGTTGCTGGAATGAAGGGATGAGAGCTAGCTTTGGATATCAAGGTAGACATGAATGTGAATCAGAATCTTCCAGACTCTTTATGATAGTAGAAGTAGGCAATAGTAGGATCTACAGGAAAGATGGAGAGGAACTAGGAAGAAATATTTTACTGTGAGGGTGGTGAGACACTGGAACAGGTTGCCCAGGGAAGCTGCGGATGCCCCATCCCCGGAGGTGTTCAAGGCCAGGCTGGATGAGGCTTTGAGCAACCTGGTCTAGTGGAGGGTGTCCCTGCCCATGGCAGGGGGGTTGGAACTCAATGATCTCTAAGGTCCCTTCCAACCCAAACCATTCTATGATTCTGTGATTCTATGAATATGAAGGCATGATTAATCAATTAGATGCCTGCTTTTGGATAAGATTAATCCTTACCTTGAAGTGCCTCTTTCTTTCAACTTGTTACAATACCACCTGCTGATAAACAGGTGTCTTCAGAAACTCCACCCAAAATCTAGTTGAAAGTCAGTTTAGCAATGAACAAAGGCCACTCTGTCAATTGGTAGTGCTACAGAAAGAACATATAACCAGTCCTTTCTCCAGTTAATGTGAAAGCAAGAAAACCAAAATGCAAATAATTTATTTAATCACTGATCAAGCAGAACTCTTAAATGCATGTTTTATTGTAAACACATAAGTACAACTAAAATCACTAAAGCTCTTAATGCTTATAAGAATTGTGCTGAATTTACACAAACAGAAATCTCACTGAAATCAGGTGGTAACTGCTTCAAATTAACTGAGAACTGTCCCTTTAACATATAATTTTCAAAAAGTATTGTATATTTCACATCATCTTTTCAGTACAATTTGAAGCTGTCATCAGGTGATCCAAATGGATATTTTTTTTGTATTTGTATTGCAAGCTACTCACCTCAGATGTTTACTCCTCTGTGTTGTTCTGCACAAGGAATGTGTTTGAACATTTCACAAGTGACCCAAAAGTTAAAAAAATAACTCTGGAAGAGTTTTTAAAAGAGAATGTACTTTGATTATGAATTCTCCATCAGTGCTTTTAAGGCATTTTTTTTAAATCTGGCACAAGTCTAAATATGAATTTGATAGCACAAAATAATTTGTTGCATTTGCCTCCCTGGTGTAATTGAGAACTGTCTAAATGGTGCCACCAGCAAGGAAATTGAAGTGAAATGCATTTGTTAGAATATAGAAACCAAAAGTTTCCTTGTTTTTGTTTTGATTTTTTTTTCTTGAAAATTTTTGCGTTGATCTTAAACTGGAAAAAAAAGGGAGGAAATGGAGAGTGAAAGAAGGTGAAAGTAACAAGTTAGATTTGATCTATTTATCTCAGATTTTAAGACCATACCAGTGCATTACTTTCTGAAATGCTGTCCTGCAGTTTAAAAAGTAGAACACAATCCCCTGTTATCTGTATTTGTGTAGTTGAAGAAGGCATATAACATGAATTATGACACATGTCCCAAATATTGTGTTTTCTGGTTTGATTTTGCAGTGATGAACAGCAGAGGGACTATTTAATGGAAAGACGAGATCTGGCTATTGATTTTATTTTTTCTTTAGTATTAATAGAAGTTCTGAAACAGGTATGGAGTTTTTAAGTTATTCATTAGTTAATAAATGATGGAAATTGCCAATATAACTGAATTTTAGGATTCTTCTTTCTATTTATATCTTTAGGAGTCTAATAAAAACATGATACATCCTGCATGGTTGTTCATTGCAGTCTTTCTTGCACTTGTAGAACACAGTATGCTGCGCTCATACAGACTTCACTTTGCCAAGTCTTTGGAGCTAAAGTATTTCTCTTCAATACTTAATGAACATTAAATGGCTGGCTCATTTCAGCTGTTTTGTTAACTAGACGCTATTTCATCTGATTCCATTTTTCTGTATGGAAGATACCTATGAGTAATACTAGCACTAAGGTATGCAGCTTGTAGTGTAATGTATGTGTACTTGTTAAGTTTTATTTTGTGTTTTCAGATTCCGCTTCATCCTGTAATAGACAGTTTGGTACATGATGTTATTAACTTGGCTTTCAAGCACTTTAAGTACAAAGAAGGGTAAGGCTCTTTTTCATACAAAAATTCTATTAAAAAAATACTTTCTGAATTTTTTAATAGTAGTGGTTTAAGCAGTATGGTTTCTCAGTCAATAATTCTTTCTTGTCTCTTGCTAGGTACCTTGGTCCTAACACTGGAAATATGCATATTGTTGCGGATTTATATGCAGAAGTAATAGGTGTTCTAGCTCAAGCAAAGTAAGCAAAATTGAATATCATATTTCCCCCATAAATCTGAAAAGTTTTACTGGCTTAGTGTATGAATATTCTGATTTTCTCACTTTCTTAAAAGATAGTATAGGAATAAATCATTTCAGTTCATTGGCCCTCTCTTCATCGAGGTGCTCTAGAACATAGAACTCTAGGGGATCAGGCTTTCAACTCAATTCAACTCAACTACAGCATTATTTTTCTTATCTCAGCAATGACGTCTGTGGAAAGTGTAAAGGGCTGAAGGGGAACTATTTTAATTAGTTTTTTTCTACATACTGTTTTTTCTCTAGCTGGGCAAACCTAAAAATGGCTATCCTCCAACACAGCAACATTTTTAAGTCTGACTGCAGTTATTTCAGTTTAGAACTTAATGCAACTTCTTCTGAATGTCAAAAGGACAGGAAGTGCTGTTGGACGATCTTCCTTTATGTTATTTTTATGGACAGTGTGTCTCAAAAGTCCAGTAGATTCATAAGGGACATCAAAAATGGTCACAGACCTCCCCATCCCAAATTGCAGTAGATAATGCTTAAGTGTTACTGTAATGGCTATTAGAAAAAACCTGAAGGGATGAACAGCCTATGTGAATATTTTCATCATTATCATTTAAGCATTTTCTTTTGAAAACATTGCATGTACCTGCCAGAAAACTATTTTTCATCTTGGATTTAAGAAAAAAATGTGAGGGAGTTATTCTAATTATATTGTTAGCTCTGATGTAAAAGAGGGCATGGTAAGAAAATAATTGGAATGATGTGATTATCTAAAGGGACTAATATCAGGCTGTACACTTGGTTTTCTTTTCTGAGTTTATCAGAAGTGAAAGAAGACTAAACAAAAAAAAAATCTATTCACATACTGACTGAAATGGTATTTTACAAAGTTGAATCTTCTTCAGATTTTTCCCCTTTTATATAACTTACAATAAATTTCAAATGTTAATGCGTACTTTTTTGTAACTAACCAATGTGAATTCATAGATTTCCTGCTGTAAAGAAGAAATTTATGGCAGAGTTAAAAGAGTTACGACATAAAGAACAAAGCCCATATGTAGTTCAAAGCATTATCAGTCTTATAATGGGAATGAAATTCTTTCGCATTAAGATGTATCCTGTGGAGGATTTTGAAGCTTCTCTTCAGTTTATGCAGGTAAAATTCTTAAGTATATAACTGTCGTTCCCAGACCTTTTAGAATAGGCTCCCCTTCATCTTTCCTATAATACTCCAGGTTTTCCATATGCCATTCCCGCATAAATGTCTGTGCAGCTACTTTCTGCTTGTTCTGAACCTCAGCACTCCAGTCACCAGTATCTGGAGCGTGTGATTCCATGGCAACTTTTCATCAGCCATATACCTCTAGTCCCTATGTCTCTCCCTCCAACAAAAAGGTTTTGTTCTGTAGACCCCAGACTTTCCACCCTGCCATCCCACAGCCATTCCTTGCCGTGTGTCCCTAGGCTATTTCTCCCTGGCTGATCACTGCCTCCAAAGTGACTCTTCCACCCTTGACGTAGTTGCCAGAGAGGAAGGGAACTTCTGATGGACAAAAACACAGAAGGAGAGACAAAGAACTGAGGCAAAAGTTAGATGTGTTGTGTGTGAATTTTCCTTGGATGTGTGTTTCCTTCCACCAAACATTCCCCCCCCACCCCCGCCCCGCTCCTGTAGAGTACCTTCTTGTACCCACCTGGTTTAAGAGCTTCTAATACAGATCATAGGTTGGCTATCGTGAATGCTTTAAATGAACAGATTACATAATTTTGTAAAAGGAAATAAAATCTTTTTATGTTTAAACATTTTTAAAATTCCATGTTCCATGCTGGTAATATATAGTGGGTTCTGTTCCCATCAGCAGGTTTATTTAGCTTAACCTTTTTTATTCTCCTGTTTTTTCTTGGGATTGCCCTCATGGCTACATGGTTTGTGTTCACTCAGCCTGGAAAATGCATGTTTTATATAAAACTCCGTGTAAAGATTAGCTTATCGATGGTGTCAATGGAGTAAAAAAATCAATGTTAGATGCCCACAAGTAAGGATTTGACATTGGAAAACAAATACACATGCATACAGACATACAGAGCCATTTGTCTAAGTCCTGAACAGAAGGCACATTCTATTTCAATTTTGCAATGTTTTTTAAACCATACACAGAAACAGCTCGTTTTTCTTCTTACCTTACACTTCATTATATGAACACATCTTAGTGTGAGTTGACTTAATGTAAGTTGTCCAGAGCTGGCAAGATATCAAAGTAGTGTGTGTTCAGTGTGTGTGATTAAGATGAGTGAATGACTTTGTGGCACAGCTTTATGGCTCAGCACTGCTGGGATCCGGTGTTCCCTGGTAGTGAAATCTGTGGTAAAGCTTCCATATTACAGACTCAAAATTTGAATGCAAATGATCGCTACCTTGCTCGTGACCACAGTATCTCAGCATCAAATTAATTCTTATATACACTACAATGCATCATAAGATGCACTGTGTATGTAGGAAAACCAGTTTTGCTCAGTTTGGTGAAATACAGTTTGATTCTGTGGGTGATTTGTCTGTTAGTTTGAGTTATCTACATGCTATGAGCTATGAGCTATGTCACACCAGCTCTGCTCTAGTAGAGAGAGACACCTTGAAAGGGTGAGCTAATCTCAGGAATGAGCTCCAGAAGCACCTGTCTTCCGCCACCAAGTGCAGAAGCAGCCCAGGAAGACTACTGTCTTTGCATAGAGCCTTAGATGTGTAGCAGAAGTGGCTGGAGTGACTGAAGCCATGGGGTGTAGCATCCTGATTGCAGCCAGGAAAGATTAAGTGTGGTCTAAAGTGTAAATTGCTTTGCACAAATGCGCAGGAAAAAAAGGTCAGTGGGGAGCTTCCTTGAAAAGTCAGTGGCTGTTTGGGCCTTGGACCCAGAGAGAAAGAAGTGACTGGAGCAACATGATTTGTCATCCTCAGAGAAGTTCTATAGAAACACAAGAGTGGATGCTTATCTCCCCTCCCTCACTTCCTGAGCAGCACAGCTGTGTGGATAGTAGTTTGCTGCATGTTCAGGACGAAAAGGACATTTTTATTTTCTCTCTCAGTCCCCAATTGCAGGCTGGAAATTGTGGCGGTTTGTACCACAGGTCTCTTCCCTCACATAGCACAGGTCTTTATTGACTCTTAATCTGCAATGGATCCTAGCAGTGAAATTTATCCCAAAATATTTACTGTAAGATTGTTCCTTGCCTTGAGTATCTTACCAGAGAAGTACATTCCTTTGCTGGCCTCTCAGAGCATTGTGTAAAGCAGTCCATGTGGGCTATTAGTCCTGCTCCCGTAGGATACGCAGGGAAGGCATGAGGTCAGCACCTGAGTCCAGCTCCCTTCCCATCCCCAAAACACCACTGGGCACAGCTGAAATCAGTGGAAAGTTTGGAGATTGTCATGGTTAGAGTAACAGATCCTTGATCTTGATTTATGTCCTGCTTTGTGCTTGCTGCAAAATATAGAAGTTACTAGACAAATGTTTTCTGTGGGATTTGCAAGATAAAAATAGTCAGTGACACTTGATGTACATTCAGCAAACATTTAGGGATCTTTATTCCAGCAGATAAGCAATTTATGTTTCATGTTTTGTTTTGTTTTAGGAATGTGCACAGTATTTCCTTGAAGTTAAAGACAAAGATATCAAGCATGCACTGGCAGGACTGTTTGTTGAAATTCTTGTCCCTGTAGCTGCTGTAAGTTTATTTTTCAGGTTTTTTTGTATAATTTCTTTAAATTAGATAAAACAGCTTGTGAAATAGTGTTTTATTAACATGAAATTTTCTTTCAGGCTGTTAAAAATGAAGTGAATGTCCCTTGTCTGAGAAACTTTGTTGAAAGCCTGTACGATACAACACTTGAACTTTCCTCACGAAAGAAGCACTCATTGGTTAGTACCCTAAGAAGCAAAGGCTAAAATTGTTTGTCAGAAATGTCTCTGAGATAGACTCTGGGGAAATGCCCAGAACTGGTTGCAAAACTTTTTTCTGCATTTGGCTTTATTACCAATACATTTCTGTTTGTAGGGAAGGTTATTGTGTTTGTAGAAAACAACCATATTTACTTTATTCAGAATATGATCTAAATGAGCCTGAATCAAACAGATGTTTTCAGCTTCTGGTTCTGTGATTATTAAATGGTTAGGTTTTCTCATACTTGTTATGTGTAAACATTAGGAGGATAGGAGAAAGAATAGAGTTCACTTCTTGTCAAGCGAGAACAAATGAGGCATGTGGGAACAACTCTTTCATGGGGCTTAAATAATACATAGTAGGAACAAAAAAAATGTACAACACATGCCCTTTTAAATCCGTAACTTGGCTACTGTGCAGCTCCCTATTTCATTTTTTTCTTACGAGATGAACAGTGGCACCACAGTGTATTTTTGGAATCATGAGTTGATCTGAATTAAAAGAGGATCTGAGTCATTTTGACGCTGGCCGCCTTAAGCAGTCTGTCTCTCCAACTGGGTCAGCGCACATCAGCACTGCAGTGTTAGCTAATCTGTTTTGAAGTCTTGGACCTTTTAAGTAAAGAAAGTTGTCATTTGTCCTCCCTCATTCTACGGGAAAGTCAAAAAGGCTTCCCTGTTCACAGCACTCTTGGCAAATGGTAGTCACTTAGCACTAGTGAATCTGCTGGGAAGGCTTCAGGAGTGTGCTTGAGCTCTCTGCCACCATTACACCAGTCCAGGGGAGACTCAGAGCATCCCCTGGAGCACAGTCCTGATCCAGTTTGAATTAGTGGGAGCCTTGGGGTGGATTTCTGATTTCATTCTGCTTGTGTTTGTGTGGCTCTATTCCACTCTGCCGAGTTAATAAAACATTGTTGAAACTGCAGCAGAGTCGGAGCTTTGCTGTACAGTTTTTACACTAGATAGAACTTTCCCAAACTGGTGGCCATACTTTCCAAAGTCAATACTGCATGCTTGAGAAAGGATTGCACAGTGGGAGGTTTGCTTTTGGTTGCTTGTCTACACATACCACACTGGAGGCTTCATAGTTAAAAGTAACAGAATAGATTCTTGTGAGGGTGTGATTAGAAACACAAACATAGTGAGGAACAGGAGGAGGGGAAAGGCAAACAGTTGGCAGAAATAGCTGCAGTGCATATTTTCAGGCTTCCAGGAAGAAAGCACACTCTTCAGATTCTGAAGACAACTTTCCTTTCCAAGATCAGTGTTTTGTGAATCAGTGCACTCGCTGTACAGGCAGGACAGGGGCATGCATCTTGCCTCATTTTCTATAAAAAAGTATCTCAGGTGAGCTAGTTGTTGAGGTTCTCTTGAAAGTGAACAAAGAGGATTAGGAAACTCCAGGAGATGGTTTGTATCTTCCACCCCAGGGGTCTTCCTTAGGATGGGCTGTAACACTCTTGGGATGTTACTAAACTATGTGATTCTGTCAAGTACTCAACTATTATAGTCATGATGTTAATATGGTAAGAAAGTCTGACATGAGACTTTAATTATCCTTTCATGTATGTATTTTGGACATGAAAATTATTAAAAAAAATTAATGTACATTTGCCATTTGCTCTAGAAGCTAGGTCTAAGCTAGCTATAGACAATTTATGTTATATATTACAGGAACAGAAGTTGGGGTTTATGATGTATTTATACTTTGAGCTGTGAATGAAGTTAGCATTTTAGGGTTAATTTTGAGACTCATTAGTCTTTAAGGTAAAGTTACCTTATTTGTTACTAATAACATAAAAGTCCTGATTTGGTATATTAATATGACAACTGAAACAGAAAAGTCTTGCTGAAATAGCAAAGTCAGTTTCAAAATTAGTAGGTGCATTTTAGCTTTTTTTTTTAGCGTAACATTTATAAGATGAGGGTCAAAGTAAGTGTTGACAAAGAGATCAGGTTCCAGTGTTTTAACTTCTGCATTCTGCCTTGCTTCTTTTTATGTTTCACTTTGCAAGATGAACTACCAGCAGATCAAGGCATTGCCTGTATTTTAACACAATTCTTTAGGGTGTTTGACATGTCTCTCAGTAAGTATTGTGACTGTGGATTTTGAGGAGTAATTTGCATCTGAGCATTCAGAAGTCCCAATAATCTCTGTGGGTCCTGTTGTTATTGCAACAAACTTTAGTTATTTCCATGCTATCATTTGTCAGTTAACAGATAGAAATTAGCCCTGTGAGTCTGTAAAATTGTGGCCACTCTTTGGATTTATTATACTGCTATATGTTGCTATTGGTTGTTTTTAGTTCATTGATACAACATATATATAACAGCTTTAGAGAAAGGTTCCTTTTAAATTGCACTACTTAACAGTGTGCTTATGTTGGCTAGCATGTATTGCACAAAATGGAGGAGTTAGAGCTTTAGGTTTACAGTAGCTCTATTAAGTCACTTTTATGTTGTGTAGACATGCAAATAATATGGTATCAACATCCATTTCCTGCTTAGGCTTTGTACCCTTTGGTAACATGCCTGCTTTGTGTCAGTCAGAAGCAGTTCTTCTTAAACAGATGGCATATTTTCCTCAACAACTGCCTATCCAACCTCAAGGTTAGTATCTTCTGATTTTAATATTGTATTAAAACTCCAGTATGCACTATTGATCTGTTGCAAATCTGGTTTAGGTAAATATGCTGGATTATTGCTATTATCTGATTCCATATATAATTTTATCCCTGACAGAACAAATTATTTAGCTGTGCAGAATTTTTCAATACCAAAAAAGTATCCTTGTGCCTAGTCTGAATTTCTACTGTTTCTCTAGCTCAAACCAAACCTGAGTCAAACAGCTGTGAAACAGGCAAGATTGTTGATGAAAATTATTAGCTTGAGTGACATACCAAAACTGACCCAATATTAACTTGCTTTTTTTCACAAAGGCATTCTGAAACAAAGCACTTGTTATTACTTAATCAGAATGGAACTAGTTGCAGGACACTGATTCCAATGGCTGTTTCACTCTGTTAAGTTGCGTTAAAAAAAACTATTTTGTTTCCTCCACACATCCATTCATACTCCTTTACCATTTGTTAGATCTTTGAAGTTTTAGACTAAGTGTCCACTGCAATCTGCTGTGGCTTCTGGCCAGCACATACTGTTCAATACACATGATAGTTATCATTACCACTCCTCCATGGTTCTTTTAGTTGTGCAATAACTCATGTCCCATTCCACACTTAAAGTGGGTCCTTATGAAATGATGGTCCTGTGCCTATCTGAAAAGGCCAGTGTAAGAAGCACAATGAGGTAGTTAGCTCAAATGAAGGGCCACCAAACTGCTGCTTGATGAACCAGTGGTTAGGAGGCTTCTGCAAACAGCACAGATAGAACATGCAGCCACTTTCTTAGCTCAGAGGCGAACTGTGGGGAGAATCTCTGTTCTCCAAAAGCTGAATTCCCAAGCTTGTCAACAAGGTGTACATCCTTTATTGCTGTTGCTTTCTTGGTGTACTCTGTCTCTGTCTTAATGAAACAATTTGTATTGACTCTCTTCATATGGATCCTACTGTTAGAATAGCTCTTCAAAATGTTCTTAGTCTGAAGATTTCTTTCCACCTGTACCTGAATTACTTTTGCTGAAGATGTATTAGAAGCTTATTTGCAAAAAGATTCAGAAAATAAACATGTTGTTACTGCAACTAATTTTATGGAGTTTTTTAATGAGGTTATACAAGCTTTAGAAAAGGCAGCTACAGCTCTAAGATCTCTGAGAAACCAGATGGGAATATAGATTTTTTTTGAAAATTAAGGAGATCCTGACAAATTATTTGAAACCATTAGAGAAAATATAAATAATGTTGTTCCTACCTTACCAATTGAAAATCAAATTGGAATTCACCTTGCCACCTATCATTCATTGGCATATACTTCAGTTCATAGGGCTCATAGATTAATGTGGTGGGACGTACAATCTTTACTTTGGGGAGAAGGTAAGATAGCTGAATACATGGCTAAATTAAGAACATGGTTGGCCACTCCTTCTCAGTACAGAGGAAGAGATGCCCCAACCATTGAAGCAGTCACTTCACCAGTCAGAGTGGCACCTCAAAGCCCAAACCAAACTCACGCAGCTGGAAGAACAGATGTATCAATAAAAAGGAGAAATCATTCAATTAGAAGGAGAGTTGTGCACACCAGGACAGTGTATGGGACTCCACGATCTTGTGTGGGCTCCCGTAAACCACATAATGGATTGGGTTTCTCAGGAGCCTCCACACTCCACAGAGCACAATCTCCTTCCCAAAACTGTTAAGGTCAAGCATATGCTGGGAAGGCTAAAGGCTTTATATTCTAATCATATTTATGATTTTTGTGTATACTGGCAAATCTCTGATCTTAGGGAAACAAGCTTTTCTCTTGGATTAACAAAGGTAACTCCTGTCAGAACATGGAAATATATTTGACCCCAGCCAAATTCTGGCCAAAGTACATTTCATGCTATCCTGTTGATAGCAGTGTAAAAGCTAGTAAGTATGCTGGTTTTGAAATGGAACATTGATCGTTACCTTTATTTACAAAAAACTATTCAAGGCAGGAATTCTATATAGAAGAGAGTCAAAGCACTGTGTTCCATTTAGAGGCAAAGCTTTTCAGTGGGAGCAACAGTTCTTTGTCTCCAGACTACATGTGGCAAGGAGAAAGCTCCAGTACAATTTGAGCTGAGGGTGCAGAATGCACTTTACAAAGAAAGGGTCAAACAATGCCTATCTCGGGAATGAATACATGAGTACCAACACCATAGCCCTTTGGCCTGCATGGGCCAAACCTAATGCTATATTATTAGAGAACAGAAATAGAGGATTTAAAGAAAATGGGCCTCCCTCCTGGCAGTCTGTCTGCTCCCCCACCAATCACAGAAGAGGCAAGGCATTGAAAAAGAAATTTCTAGAAGAGTAACAACAGTGGACAAAAGCCAGCAGCACTTACCGATCAAGAAATAAACAGATCCTGGAAGAGCTCTGTCGCTGACTACTTCCGTGTTCGAAAGGCCCCCATTGACTTCAACAGATTCTTCATCACCAACAGTGATCTGGGCACTGCCAACAGTGGTGAAGGAACCACAACCAGTACCAATACCTCGCGTTGGGCAAGTGAAGATGTCACATATATTAGTCCACATACACCTTGTCCTAATAGGATTACTGGCTGGGTTTTTCTTGTTGACAAAAATCCTCAAAACACTAAAGAGGCTCAGTTGGTGGTAGACTTCTCTCAGTTTTCCAGGCAGAGACATACTATGTGCTTTCCAAAGTACTGGGCACCCAGCCACCATGCAGTTGCACTTGCACAGATCTTGCCCATGGACATGCCCATGATTTCCCTGGATGTTTCTCAGGCTTTTTATCATCTTCCTCTAAATCCTGCTTCTGCTGTGCATCTGGCTATTTCTGACAAAAAGCTGGTCTACTATTTTCTGAAAGATCCAATGATATTGGTCTCAGCCCTTTTCTCTTCCATCTCTTCTTAACTGCCCTCGGAGCAGAACTATCTTGTCACTGGAGTATTTGAACTTCTGCTTATAGGGATGACTTCCTCCTCTGCCATACAGGCTCTTGTTACCTTAACTCAGTTAGCCACAGTGTCTGCTGTTTTCTTTAAAGCTTTGGGGTAAGAATAAATTTTGATACACATACTCCATCACCTGTTGAAGAAATCAGATTCTTAGGACTGAAATTTATAAGGACTGATATGATGATACCTATGAAAAATGGATTGAAAGTAAGCAGGTTTTTAAACAAATTGATTGTAACAGATGTTATTTTACAATCCTGCAAAAAATAATTAGCCACATAAACTTTGTCATTCCTTTTACTACTTATTCTAATCATGTGCTGCAACCATTGTGTGCTGCTGTAATAAACAAAAAGGATTTTCAATTTTCTATTCCATATAAAGCTTTATTGTATAAAATGTGTTGTCAAGTAGTTAAATGGAAATTGCAGCCCAAGGGCAGTGTTCTGGTTCTTAGGCTTGTGACAGATGCTATGTTGGAAGTTGGAGCCCTATCCCATTGCATCAGTGGGTTGTCTTCCTTCTGTTTTGCAGGACCTAGATTCATTCAAGAATTATTAATGGCCTTGGTTTCAGTTTCTTTGATCAAGCTGTGGTCTTTGATCTGTGACTCAACATTTGACTGCAGACGAAAATTTAGCTCTTTGCCATGGAGATTTGCACTGTTGGGCCAGGCAAATCTTATCTCAGGTCAAAGTGTACTGAACTCCTTCAAATTTTAACCTGGTGGATGGTCCAACATGCAGGAGACCATCTGATTGGACTGCATATACTTGCAACCTTCTCAGAAAGCCCTTAAAACTGCCACAGAAACAGAAAACTGCATATGACCAGAGAGACCGAAAGACAATCTTGTACTAGTTCAAAAGTTTCCAAAAATAAACAGCAATCTGGATCAGTAATGCAATTCAGTCCAGCTGATCCCAGATGCTATGTTAATTAGGCCAGCCTAAGCATCGACATTTTTGTACTTTCACTTTTGAAAATGTGCAGTCCATTTATTTATCTGCTGGTTCTTCATACCAGGTCTCCACCACAGGGCAGCAGCTTTTGAATTAACAGAACCAACTGAAGATGAGGTTTTCTTTTCAGAGTAAAATTGAGGTGGTTTTCAAATAGAGATTTTAAATTGTAACATGTCTAATGTAACTAATTTGATACTTGGGTTTTTCAACAACTTGAGTAATACCAGGAGAGGTAGGTCATGCATAAGTGTCCTGCAGCTACAGTACTGGGCAGCTGTGAGGCTGTATCTTTTTGTAGTGTCATTATGAAAACTCTGAACCTTAACATCCATTAAGTGCAGAACTTCCTTTCTAATTTGTGCCTGAAGTTTATTCTTACGTTATACATTTCTCTAGAATAAGGACCCAAAAATGGCTCGAGTTGCACTGGAATCTCTGTACAGACTACTGTGGGTTTACATGATCAGAATTAAATGTGAAAGCAACACAGCTACCCAAAGGTAAGATACTATGTTTGTAATCATAATCAGGACTTGCAGAATGGACATTACCAGTGAAGAGGTTTTATGGTTCTCCTGAACTCCTTTGAGATGAACCTGTTCCTGCTGTGAAATAAAAAACTCAGCTGTACACACCAACATATTCCCTTTTGTAGTACTGTCAGTTGTTCTACCACCTATTAAAATTACTGTATAAAGTGTTTCTGCTTTTGGAATTAAAAATCACACTTTGCCTAGTTAAATTCAGAAATATTTTTGTAGTGGCATATCATTGACTGGTTTATTGTTACTTGTAATGTAGTAATGAAATAAAATAATTACACTGAGTTTGTAGCAAAGGATCAGAACAAGATACCTCATTGCATTTTCAGTTTGAAGGAAATATATTCTAGTCTTTCTAAATGGAGCAGGATATTTCATGGTAAGTGAAGGTCTGCAAGTTCCAGAAATGTCTAATTTTTTTTTCCTTCTTTTACAGTCGACTTATTACTATTGTCACAACACTTTTCCCAAAAGGGTCTCGTGGTGTTGTGCCAAGAGATATGCCTCTAAACATATTTGTGAAGATAATACAGTTTATTGCACAGGTATGGGAGAACCGTGCATATGTCTTTCCAACAAACGAGTAACTTGTTTTCCCAATAACAAATTAACAAATAAGTTAACTTCTGTTGTCTGAATTTTCTGCCACCCCCTTGTTAGTATCTTTCATGTAGGCAATGATAAAAATATAGCTTGAACTGGGGCAGACTTCTTTTGAACAACAGATTTTGATTAACTTCATTCCACTGAAAATGAAAAAAAAAAATGTTTTCTTCAACTCAAATGTATTTTTTGTCAGTTTTTGGAATTGCCAGCAAGTTAGAAAATGCATCTGTTGACAGGCTTTGACTGGCAACGAGGTTCAAAATAATAAGCCGTATTTTGTCCTGATACTGAATCATTCCTACTGTTCAGGACAATGAGTTGCACTGCTTTTAAAGCAGTAAGTCAGAGGAAAACCAAGTTCAGCATGTAGTTGCCACATTTAGTTTTCATCAGTTCAAGTGGGAATTGCCAAAATAAACTAACCTTCAGTGCTGGAAGTTTCATTTCTTATATTACTTAAATTCAGGAAACATTCCCATTGAGCAAAGCACTTAAGCACATACTTAAAATCTCTGAGTAGGAATGAATTAAACAGATACTTAAAATCTTCCCTGAATTGTGCCATCTGTGAACAAGCTGCTTTTTATATCAAATACTGTGTTACTACTAATTACCACTATTTAAATGAAATAATTAAAAACTTTATTTACAAAATTGATCCTTTTCTATTTAAATGCTATAAATTTTTGAATTTGCCAACATACATCAGTGTTGAAAGCTTAGATCTGATATGCTTCTGAAGTTCTGCATACTTCTGAAAATCTGTTGATCTGTATATTTAAATAAATCTTGATTAAACTGATTTTCAGTGTTCTGTTGCCTTAAAGAAAATAAGTAGCAGAAGTGATCAGCTTAATGATTTGTGATGTTTTTTCTATTTTAGGAACGTTTAGACTTTGCAATGAAAGAAATTATCTTTGACTTCCTTTGTGTTGGAAAACCAGCAAAAGCTTTCAGTCTCAACCCTGAGGTATGATGTGCATCTGCATTTTTTGGACTTAATTTTTATTGTATTGTGCTACATTTGCGTTCTGGTTACATTCTGAGAATGCTTTCACCTTTATCCAATTTTCAGGCCAAATCTTGAACTTGATTTATTGGTAAAATACATCTGTGGACTTTGATCTGGGAAATGTCACATTGTTTATGCCTATCTCATGTTTCCTCAGGGGAGATTATCAAATGTGATGTAGTGCAAATGTATAAAACAAAAAGATAAAAATAATAAAACTGTTGATCAAAGTATCTCCTTATCACTCTGCTGCTGTTACATGTAATGCTTTAAATTATTTTAATATAAAAACATTTTAATAATAATTTCAGTGTTTTTTGAAACAGTTTTGCTGAAAAAGAGTACATGATGCCAGAAGAATTGAAGATGACAAAAAAGAGAAAGCTCTAACAGAGTTTTACCACTCTGACCAGTAAAGCTCCACTAGTATAAATGTCATGAGTTAGCTTCCTAGTGCTTTCCCTGCAGAAAACAATCAGAAATCTGAGAAACTCAAACAAAACAAAAGTGGTAAAATAATGACAGATTTTCTTGAAAATAGCTAATTTGCTTATAATTTTGAAAAAGTTTTCATTTGAAAATTAAGAATAAACATAAAACATAAAAAGCATGTGTGATCGTCTCATAAGTCCATATTAATCTTGCAGTATTAAACAGTCATATGTATTCACTAAGACATTAAAATAGAAGGAGTTACCTTACAAAAATTATATTTGATACAAAAAAATATTTGGGAAAGTAGATTCCACTTCTTACTGTCACAAGCAGCAGAAGTGAAATACAAGCTTTGCTTTGAGCACAGCTTTCATCATTCTTCAGCAGAGTAAAGAAAAATGAAACAGAATTCTTGAGCAGGCAGTCCCCACCATGTTCTGGGTCACTCACCTGCAATATTCACTGAGGAAGGTCCTGCACGAGGTGTTGTGTGTAAGCATTGTGTGAAGCTAGGCTTATAGGGAATGGACATAGGCCTGAGCTTCTTGGTGACTCAGCGTCTGAAATTTTACTGTTTCTCAACAATGGTGTGAGTCCAAAACCAATTAAATAATAGGTCTATTTTTTTATACAAATAGACTTTATCATTCAAAAAAAATATCCATAATCTATGTAAATACACCTCTGGGAGACTCTAAGTAGGACAGCCTTTGAGTTTTTGGAATATGTTCCTGGGAAATTGAAAACATTCTGGTCTTTCTGTCATTGCAATGCAAAGCCTGAAATTTTTCCTCTGCTGAATTCCCTGAAGACGTTCAGGTCACTTAGCCTCATCTTCCTGGTGTTTTCACATTGCAGTTTCAGCGATGACCACTGTTCCAGACTTTTCACACAGTATAGTCAGCCCTAGGGTTTTTTGAGATGATTACTGATCTTTTTTCATAATGACCACCCAGGATATTGGTGTTTAACTGAAGGTCCAGTTAAGATGTGTTACTAAACTCAAGGTCAAATCTACAAGTTTTGTTCTGAAGATAAAGAGATCATGTACTAATGAAAATACTTAGAAATAAAGTTTTGAAAGCGGAGAGCACTGCTCATAGTGCAGATATGAGTACACAATTTATTTCATAGGCATTTTTTGTAAAATATACCAGACTAGTTAATGTAGCGGAGATACACAAAAAAGTACATAATCAAAATTTCAAAGTGATTGAAAAATATGACTAGAATATTATTATTTCACTATGATACTCATTCATCTCTTGAACTTTACAGAGAATGAATATTGGTCTGAGAGCTTTCTTGGTAATTGCTGATAGCTTGCAGCAGAAAGATGGTGAACCTCCAATGCCAGTGACTGGAGCTGTCCTTCCCTCTGGAAACACTCTCAGAGTGAAGAAGACATATTTGAGCAAAACTCTTACAGAGGAGGAAGCTAAAATGATAGGTCAGTAAGAGAATGGATAATACAGGAACTTTGATGAGAATGAATGTGAAAAAGTCTTCAATACCTGAGCAGAATAATTTTCTATTTTTAACTATTCAATTGATTTTTTATTGTAAGCATTTACTTTATTATGAATTCTAATGAAATATATGATTTAGTTTGACAAAGACTGTGTTTTTTAATTACTTTCAGGAAAAGTCCTCAGTCATGCTACTCTGACATTGAAATTTTGATTATAACGGACCTGAAAATTGATGTCATTTTGAAATTCTAAGTTTACATTTTCTTTATCAAATAGGAAAAGAATTTAGTAGAGAAGAGATGATTAAAAACACATTGTTCAGTGTTAATATATAAAATTTTATTAAGAAAATTAAAATTTTAGCCTTTGATGACTATAGAAGAAGAATTGATTCAAGTTTTATTTTTAAAGTATTTGATGTGCATCTGCTGCTGTGAAGCTGTATGTCTAATATTGTTTTTCACATAAATGTCATGCCATTAATTTCCATACCAAATAAGTTTTAGGAGAGCTCATTCAGATTCCTTTTTTCTCTTTGCCTGTAGTTTTTAAACCTTGCTACTGGATCAGAGCTTTTACTTCTGTCATGTAAAGTCATTAAATGTTTTGTATAACTTGGCAAACTATGCAGCTTCATTTGGCTATGTAGGGACATATTTTGACTAGGTATTTTTAAATTTTTTTCTCCAGGAAAAATATGTTTATATATATATCAGTTGGGCTATTTTTACATACAGTAGCATTCTTTTTAGACAGGGCAACATATTCCATCTCTGAATCAGGATATCATTACTAGTAGAGTACGGTATCTCATGAGGAAGACTTTTCTTAATTCATGCAGCAAAGCATGAGTAAGCAGCTTTCTTTTTCAAAATATACATGTATATAAATATCCCCAATTATACAAAATGCATGTTATTGCAGGTATGTCATTATATTATTCTCAAGTAAGAAAAGCTGTGGACAACATACTCAGACACCTTGACAAGGAAGTGGGTCGGTGCATGATGCTAACCAATATACAGATGCTTAACAAAGAACCTGAAGACATGATTACGTGAGTTCTCAAGAACAATAAATCCCATAAAATATTTAGATGTAATTTCAGAATTTTTTCTCTGTTTCTGTCTATCTTGAGTCATCAGAGAAACACCAAGAAACAGGAACGTTTCGCTTAGTATATACTTTGAAAAACTGTTTATGACAAGTTGGTTGTACTTCTTTGCATGTTGCAGTGTTTGGAACTGAACTGGTGCTCCCTGTGTAGCCAAAATCACGTGTGAATCCTATGAATGTTTAGATGGTAGACACTGAAAGTGCGGAGTGGAAATCCTGTCAGCCTATGCTCAGCACACTATATCAGGGTATATTTGCATCACTGAACTTCAAAATTAATGCCACAAATTCTTTTAATCCCTATCAATAATTATCTTTCAAAATTTCCGTTACTATTCATGCCTGTAATCAAAATCAAATCTTAATTAAAATCCCACATCATTTTGTCGTGAGAATATTGGATTTAAGTAGTACCCCACTGGAAGAGAATCAAACCAGTATGTCTCAAGCAGTGTTGAACAGTAGCATTTTACACTCTCATCCACAATCATTAATGAGGGAAGCTTCCTGGAGAGAGTTCTAGTGATGTGAATGTCTAGTAGACTTTAGAGACACAGAGATATCGTTTGACAAATTCAGAGCGTGGATTATAGAGATCCCAATTCTAAGGAGACCTTGCATATCTTTCCTCTTAGAGAGGTGGACATGGTGGTTATGCTAGAAGGGAAACAACCCCTGGAAAAAAGTTTGAGGTGTAGTGAAAAGGACATTGGTCTCTTTGAGATTGTTTTTTTTTTTTAAATACTGTAAAAAAAAAAAAAAAAAGGACAAATTACTAAGAATACTACTGTGAGTGTTAGATAGGCTCCAATGACTGGCCAAATTCAACTGCCTTGTACAGCTGATAAAATCTTTATAGAATAATAGAATCATAGAATGGTTTGGGTTGGAAAGGACCTCAAAGATCATCAAGTTCCAACCCCTCTGCCATGGGCAGGGACACCCTCCACTAGACCAGGTTGCTCAAAGCCCCATCCAGCTTGGCCTTCAACACCTCGAGGGATGGGGCATCCACAGCTTCTCTGGGCAACCTGTGCCAGTGCCTCACCACCCTCACAGTGAAAAAATTCTTCCTAATGTCTAGTCTAAATCTACCCTCTTTCAGCTTATACCCATTACTCCTTGTCCTCTCACTACACTCCCTGATCCAAGAGTGCCTCCCCTTCTCTCCTGTAGGCGCCCTTCAGGTACTGGAAGGCTGCTATTAGGTCTCCTTGGAGCCTTCTCTTCTCCAGGCTGAACAACCCCAACTCTTTCAGCCCATCCTCATAGGGGAGGTGCTCCAGCCCTCTGATCAATTTTGTGGCTCTCCTCTGGACTCTCTCCAGCAGGTCCAGGTCTTTTTTGTGTTGGTGGCCCCACATCTGAACACAGTACTCCAGGTGGGGTCTCATGAGAGCAGAGTAGAGGGGGAGAATCACCTCCTAGAGGGGGAGAATCACCTCCTAACCTCCAACACCTTTATGTTTTAATGGCATTCCTCTGCCCTTGTTTGTTGCTGTGACTGTGTAGATGGCATTGTAAGCTCTTTGTGTCTTTAGCATTGTTTTACTTTATTTATATTAGATGCCAATATTGCTATCCAATAATATTTCATATTTTTCTTATAGTACTACCCAGTATATCGCTCAGTACTCACAGACAGTTTTCATAACCATTTTGGGTATCCAGGCTTTTGTGAGACAGAAAGTGAGTTTTGAAACTCACGTTTTATTCCTAAAAGATTGCACAGTAAAACTGAGAGCACTTAGATAAGTGTACCTTAGCTATAAATGTCTTTTCTATGGTTTCTTAGCATCACTAAAGTGTTGTTTATTTTTAGAGACAGTGAACAAACAGACTTAAAAGAGTTTTAAATTTCAGGAAGTCCTATGGTTTGATAGTAATTTTTGTCAGACATAAAGGTTTTAAGGTTGGAAGATCTAGACATGTAAGTTACTGTACTTTTGTGTTGTACTTTATATTCAGATGATCTGTAACTTAATATATGCACTTGAAAGGAAAAACACTTTAAAACACATTTTTACTTGTTCTTCCAAGGCAAAAAAAAAAAAAAATCTAGGATGCTTATTATCAGTAAATCTAAAATCATGTGAGCTCATCAAAAACATCATTAGCTGTTACTACCAGCATTGAAAACGGCCCATTTAAAAACTGCGTTGTGCATGGTAACTCAAAAAGCAGGTATACTGTTTCTATGTAATTGAGTGTCATTTTAGTCACAGAATTTCATGCTTCACTAGAGTTCCATATCTGGTTTGAGTTCTTATGGGCTTTAGTACATGGATACAACACTACATTTATCTAGATTTTAAATTTATGGCTTTTGTCGTTTCCATATAATTAAAGTTACTGTAAAAACTGAATATCATAATGACATTTTTAATAACAAATAAAATAAGAATCAGTGGGAAGTAGATAAGCAATGAATAGTCATAACATTCTCAAGTATACAGATTCTGGAATTTTCTTTGGCAGTGTTAGACATGATGTATTTAATGACTGGTCCTTTAAGCATTTATTGTTGAAGTAATGAATGCCGCTTTGAAGAGTCTTACTAAAATCCTGACTAAGGAGCATCCTTTCCATCTTCTCTTTATTCTACTGGGATATGAATTTCAATAATGGTTATAATTACTTTCCAACATCTAGTCAGAATAGGGCATGCATTTTTCTAACATGCAAATCTGTTATTGCAAGTACTTAAAAAGATTTTTGCTGACAATACCTAACTAAAATCTGATACTGCTGATATGGAAATACAAGCTTCCAGGTGAGGACAGCTGCTGGTGTGTTCCTGAGTCAGACAGAGATGACTGTGGAGTCCTGTGAGGCCCCCTTGCCATTTCGCGTGATGTGCCTGGTAACTCAGATAAGTTTGAAATTTGAGCATCAGATTTGCATCTTCTCCTGCTGGTCTTCTGAGCACTGATAAGCCACAGAACACCCACAGATTTTATATTTATAAATAATTACTCATTTGCCTTCATAGCAGTTTCCTCTCAGACTATTATTTTACTTGCCTCCATTTTAAATGTATAGACTGTTTACCCTTGCTGGGGACTGATAATAAGGAAACTGCAAAGTTCATTTTTCCCTTCAAGTCAGCAAGGAAGACTCATTGGCTTCCCTGCACATAAATTTACTGTTAGTACTTTGCTGTTTACGACTACAAAAATGTAATATTTTGCAGTAGTTATTAATGCAACTAGTATTTGCACTAGGAGTAATAGTTCAAAGTTTATAACCAACTTCTCAGATGGGATACTGTATTTTACACTTCTTCAAGTTAATTGCTGACAGCGTTCGAATTTTGTCTGTTAGGATACAATGGTTACAGGTACAATGAGATGGAGATAATTCACTGTGAAAATAGTTCCCCTCATTGTACAATTTAGGTCAGTAGATTAAAATCATATCATCATATTACTTTATTAATATAATACACATCCAAGCTGTTAAGTATGTAGGGTGTTACGAGAAAGAATGGTATTCACTTAAAAACTGTATTTAATCTTTGAATTAAGTAAGCCTACTATCATATGATGCCTTTTCTGTAATCATTATTTCAGTAAATGCTCAATGTTACCCTATAAATCTTATTTTAGACTTGTGAGATGGTATTACCTTCAAGTTTTCTCTGTGACTGAACACAGAAGTAAGGTATCCAAATGCAATGTCCTCTGTTGAGTGGAGAGGCAGAGTAAGGTAGTAAGCAGGGCATTGGACTGGGGTGTAAGAAAACTAGGTTAATTTTCTGTTTTGTCACTGAATTTCATTGTGGTGTTAAGTAGCTTACAATGCTTCTTGGTGTCTCTCTTTTTCCCCGCATTCTTTTCTAGTTCAATTGGAAGCATATTAAAGCAGGAACAGTTTTTCTCTGCATGTTTATAGTAGGGTTCCTAAATAGGACCTTGGTCTTTTGATTCCTCCAAAGCATATTACAAGCTAATAATAAGTAATATTGTGGGAAAGACTGTAGTTTGAAATGCTGTTATAATGTGTTTTTTTTCCTCCATACTCAGTTGTCAATTAATAGATCATTAAAAATGGGCAAATAAAAAACTATATTTTGGGGTCTGTCTGAAGGACTTCTTTAATCTGCATTCTTACAAAAAATATTGCAAACAAGTCAGAAAACAACTGCATCTGTTGTGAAAATAATCAGCAGCTGAATCTTGAGACAGTTTTAGAAGACTAAAGGACTCTCAACCTAGTTTTTGGTTCATACTGAACTTTAAACTCGAACACTTTCCCAGGCTGTTAGGGAGCAGTTGATCTGTTCCACAGATTAAAGTAATCCTGGGGCTACTAAAACATGTTTGGGCTGATAATGGTTGCTAAGGTGCTGCTGTCTCAGGTGAAGATCAACAGAAATTCTCTAGCCATACCTACCTCTAAGTTATGCTGCTTCTTCAGCGTGTGGTCTGTGATTTCCATAGATCTATACCCTATTGAGGGCAACTGTCTGGATCTTCAGTCTTATTATTTGGGCTTCTTACGTATCTGCTATTTGCTTTATACAACTGGTGTTATATAGCTGCATTGTGATGAGGAACACCCCAGCTTTTTCCTCATTCCCTCCTCAGAAGCTTGCATCACACAAATGCTGGTCTCGATGGAGGAACTCTCCTACATTACAACTCCATCTTGATATATTTGCCAGGTCCCCTCAGAGAGGAAGAAATGAGTCAGTAATAAATAATTTTTCAAGCACTATATAGATACGATGCATGAAAAATGTGAAACCGGAAATTTTATTCAATGTAAACGTTTATTCATGTTTCCTTCTTATGTCATTTATAGGGTCTAACTTTCTGCCCTAGTGTTCTTACTAGGCCTCTGGCACTCCATTATGTCCAGCCCTTTTCTAAAAAACCGTAGGTGGATCATTTGACACAGTTACTTGTAAAGCTTAGTTAAAATTCTGGTTTAATTTTTCAGTGGTGAAAGAAAACCAAAAATTGATCTGTTCAGAACATGTGTTGCTGCTATTCCTCGATTGCTTCCTGATGGAATGTCAAAACTTGAGTTGATCGACTTGCTGGCAAGGTGAGCTGTTCAAGAATTGTGACTGCTCAAGGGGAACCGAATGGAAAACTGAGCCACAGAATGTGTAACTGTTTCTTAGACAAAACTATGTGCTTATAAAAAGTAACTGAAAAGACATATAGAAGTAGTAGCATCTTTTTACAGGCATTGTGTTTGTGTTATAGACTCCTAATTTTATAAGAGAATAGATACGTCATCCAGAACTCTTTTCCATGAGTATGTAGATTACATGATAATCACTATTTGTGTTGTTATTCACCATTTATTACCCTTTCTTAACCATCACAGCATTCTAATTAACAGGAGAGAAAATCTTTTCTGTGTAGTGGAAAAACATGGAGGTACCTGTTTAGTTTTGATTTATGATTCCAACATCTGTTTGATAAAACAGAATGTGGTAGATGTGTTATCTTTCCAAATACTTTTTTAAATTGATAATAATTATTGTAATTAAGATTTTTTTTTACTATAAGACAGAAAATGAAGAAAAGGATAAGTTTAGATTTCATATCCTCCCTGCTTGGGGTCCATTGAATTTATCTAGGTAGACTTCACTTCACTGAAGAAGGTCGTCTACAACACATGACTGCTAAAAAAAACAGTTTAGGTTTCAAGATGTCAGATCAGTGACTTGATTCAAATAATTCTGGTAACAGGTACTGGTCTGTTGCATTTCAGTTCTAGCATCCAAGTTAAAGATTCAAGTATGTGTTATTTATGTAAGTGGATTATGGTGGTAAATTGAGCCACAAGGCCCTTGCAGCATTGTGCTCTCAGGTAACTGTGACAAAGCCATCTTTGCCACTGCATTCTTGCTTTTGAAACATCTGTGAGGAATGGCAGGTGTGGGAGTCAGAGGGTTACATGCAAAAGCAGTTTTTTCTGCTCTGTGTACAAGCAACTCCCAGTGATGTGCTGAAACAGTGAAACAATTAATTCTGCTAGCGGTAAAGAGTGCAGACAGACAAACAAGCCAGAATTGCAGCCGAGGGCAGGTGTGCTGTCGTGCTTGGCCAGCTCGATTTCCTTGTGTTTACATCCTCTGCTGTAAATCACTTGTGGGTTGTTTTAACTCATTACATTGTCAAATTATACAGATACCATATTAAATATTAACACCAGTTCTGCTTAAGGGAAATGAGAAAGGACAAGTTTTCCTTTAATCCAATATTTTAGCTATGTTTCTGTCCTTAGTAACAGACTTAGCTGGTAGAAAGAACATAGCTATTCAGGTCACAGCTCTTCAATCACAAAGGATTGTCATGGTCAGACCCACCACTGCTCTTAAGAAAGTTTGAAGACTAGTGTGGATTTCTTCATAAGTTAATGTTTCCCTCCTTAAGTCTCACAACTGTCAATACAACCACTGGTCTATCTTTATTCTATCATCAAACTTCATGTGGAAAAGGTCAGTTGTGATTCTTTAACCACAATCAGTTTGTAAGCGTTTATTGGGTAATTTCCGTGCTGGGACAATGCAAGCGGTAGGTCTATTGCGTTATCAGACTGTGACTGTGAGAAGAAGTGAGACATCAAGAGGAGCTGAGGACAGCATCTCTAGAGCAAATTTGTAAGTAATTATATAGTCAGCCTTCCCCCAACCAGGGGACCTTTGCGAAGCTGTTCTCATCTCCTACATGTACTCATGCTACAACGTATTTGAGACACTGATACTGTTTTAAATTAGATTCTCAAGTATATGCAAGGGAAACACAATTTAGGTAAAAGTAAGTGGATGCATGGTAGGTTGGAAAGCAGTTAATAGACAGTTCATGGTTCGGATGTATAGGATGGTGTTGAAATAACTGGGTAGGGTCTCAGTACTGCAGAGCAGGATCATATGCTGCACACACACAAAAAAGAAGATGAAAAGGCAAACCTTATTCACATGTATAAATAGAAATAAGTCTAAAAGATTTTTGAAAAAGTTCTTCCGGTCTAATAAGGATCAAGGATGCTTGATTTGGAGAACGACATTCAGGCTTGGGCGCTGCAGTTGAAGAGACTGACCATAGAACAAGAGAAAGAAAGATCAGTGGGTTGAAAGAATTGTCTATTTAGCCTGCAACAGCATGCATTGAAAACAGTTGACAAAAATATGGCTTCAGAGAAGAAAGTAATAAAGTGTTTAAGGAATTAATGCCTGGCCTAATCTTAATCTAAGTCTCCAGACTACCCCAGCACCAGAGCTGCTCCTGTATTCTCTATACTGTGCCGTGTTTATTTGGGTCCAGATTAACTACTTCTCCCAATTATGAAAAAGTAGTCCCAGGAGGAAAGTCCTTGCTGTTCTAGAGAACACTGCATACAATATTGTGGCTTTTCTGGGTTAGAGACAAAAATCAATTCAAGGATAAAAATTTTGAAGACGTGAGGTTTCAACTCCTCCCTGTTATTGAAAAGAACCCAAGAAGCTGTTCTGCCAGGGATTTGTGTGAGGCTGCGTTGTTGGGATGGAAAGCTGTTAGATATTTTCTTCTCACTAAAGATAACATCTTTGGGTTAATGGGTTCTTTTATTCACAGTTTGGTTTGAATTCTTCATCCTCACAACAGATGTGTCTTTTGGTGGTTTCCAGAAGGAGTCAGTAACTCAGCAGCTAGACTTTCTTCTAGGACAGCTGTATTCAAATTATAAGCCGTAAATCAGATGTCAAGTATATACTGTACCTTTTTTGCCCTTTCACTGCCCACTGAAACCATTCATTAACAATTCCCAGGTAGGTCTCAAATTTAACTGACTCAAGTGCAAACAAACAAACAGACGTTTACTTGCATTCTCAGCTGCCTGTCATATAGTGGCAATACATAGATGCATTCTTATGCTCAGTTTGCATTTAATCTCATTTGATAATGCTATTGCACAGTAACTTGGGCTTAGAGACATATGTCTTTTGTATCCTCTTTATTACTTTGTGTCATTGTGGAAGTCATTTCATGGATGACTTCATCATAGTCTCAGGGGCTTTGCTTGTTTTTCTGGTTTTGACGTTCCAAAGAGGAGACAAAAACAGTCTTTCCTTAGCATAACAAAAACCTCTGTTCAGATTTATGCAGAAAGTCACGTGGTTATTAAAGCGTAACAGTTATTTTTGGAGTCATATTCCCCAGGGGTGAAGTTTCATGAAGTCACTTTCCTTTGACCTAACTGAAATGTCCTCTGCCTCCCAATTAGGCAGCTATAATGAACCAAATTTGTTATGAGCTGCATCTTATCATACACTTCCAACTGAATGGGATTTGGTTCCACTCTGTTTGGCTGTTTTGGGTTTTTTCCCTAGCTTTCTGTCCATTTCTTTATAATGCATCCTCATTTTCAACTATGTAGATTAAATGTAGATAAAATGTAGATAAAATACTTTGAAAATGAGTTCTAACACACCACAGAAAATCAGTCTCATGCGTAATAAAACCAAAATGTGTCATAAAGGCGATGAACCAGAAATTGCACACCATAGTGATCTGAATTTACTTTATTCTGCCAAGCTACAAACACAGAAATGGTCTGATAATTTCTGAGTCAAAAGAAAGTATGTAGAATTTTTATGTTGGAGAAGAAATTCAACATGATTCAAATAGAAGAGGAAATAAAATTTGAAAATGGAATCTAAAATTGCACCACCTTTCCGAAGGACTTTGGCGGTATCTGATGTTTTTTTAAAAGAATGGAAAGTCCTGAGGCTGTTTTTCCCATTTCCCTCCTAAGTTGTTTAAAACATGAAGCAGTTTTTTAATTCAAATGCTTGGTTTTATTTCTTTTGAAGATTTGCTTTCAATCGTTATGATTTGCTTCTTGGCTAAAAATTCATTTTAACTGTTAGGCAGCTGAGGTGTTGTGATTCTTTTATTTTTATATTGAAAGTAAAGAAATAAATATGTAAGTTATGAAATTAGGCATTAGCCTGTAAGCCTCTTGTTGTCAAAACTAAATAGAAGTTATTTTGTAAGTGAGTAAATCATAAGTATACCTGGTTTGGGGAGACAGCAAAGTTGCCAAATTATGTACTTTAAAGATAGTATCTTTTAGGAGTGGAACAAAGACTTCTTTTGGATCTGTGAATATGTTCAAGCGCTGTTGTAGCAAGAGTTACAGTATAAAAACACATTACGGATGTTAATTGTGGTCAGTAATAATGAAACCCTGATAGCATAATTGAGATTTACATTGTCATTGGAAATTTTCTGTCGGTGTTAAGTTACTGAGAAACATATGCTCCTTACAGCAGTAAACACTCCTTCGATTTTTATTACCTGACATTTACTTTTACTTACAGGCTGTCTATCCATATGGATGATGAACTTCGACACATTGCACAGAATTCTCTTCAGGGTCTACTTGTTGACTTCGTTGACTGGCGGGAGGATGTACTCTTTGGTTTCACTAATTTTCTGCTACGTGAAGTGAATGATATGCATCATACTCTTCTTGACACTTCACTGAAATTGCTGCTACAGTTGCTTACACAATGGAAGCTTGTAATACACACTCCAGGAAAAGCTTCTGAACAGGCAAAAAACAGATCTGCAGAGGTATGTAATCGAGAGATCCATGTCCTAACATTTCTCCTAATTGAAGGCAGAAATTATGTTCCTTGGTATTGCTGTGGTTTATGTATTTTGTATTTACTCACCTGATAAGAATTCACTATGGAAATTTTTTTAAGGTAATTAGTTCATCTGTCTTTTAAGGACAGCTATGTCCTTGTGTAATACAGCAGATGTTATTGTTGTTGAGCAACATAAGAGAATGCATGTCAAACTGAAATATGCACATCAACTAAAGCACATAAAGTGAAATATGTGCATGTAGATGGGGCAGAAGGATGTTTTCCCAGGACTGAAACTGATTGATAATGCTAGTGGGAACTCTGAGAAGTGTGAAGTGGATGTTCTTTTCCCGTAGCCATTTCATTTGGTTGATTTAAAAACATCAGAAAACCTAATTGTTTCTACAGCCTGCTGTCTCCAAGTGTTACAAACATTCCTGGGAACTGAACAGCTTTGCTCCTGCTCCTCCATCTGCACTGTCCCACAGATAATTTCACTATGAGAGATGATTTTAAGGCTTCTTATCTCCTAACCCAGTCGCATTGGAATTTTTTTTTTTCCTTTGGGCAAGCATGATGTCTGCTTTATATTGCAGAGGACCATTAATTAGTAGGTAATAATAGTATTACAAAAAGTGTAGAAAGGGGAAAGCATCACATATTTTTCACTAAATATTATTACACTTTACTGATGGGCTGAGTTTCTAGAGGCCACCTACCAGGACAGGGAGTTGCCTGCTACAGGATCAAAGAAGGACCTGAAGATCCACTGTCTGGAGTAGCAAAAGTGTGAAGCCTTCACCGTCTGACTTACCCTTTCATTTTTTTTAGTGAGGGGTGGAACAAAGAAGATAGTTGAATTGCGAACTAGAGGGAGGGCTTTGGCCAAAGGTCTCTGCTCAGATATTGGTTTTGTGGAAAAAGGTAACTTAAAGCAACAAAACTTGGTTGTTTGAGGGAATGTTGTCAGTCTCCTACTTGATCATTTTCATGGCCTCTGCATTTTGTTTCTTTGTATGCCCTTCTTAAATAGAATATTTCTTGAAGACCTGCTTTTCAAACACCATCACTCCATTTTTCCCCTCTTGCACTGTTCTAGTTGATACCAAATGGATCCAGCCACAGGATACAGTCTGAAAGAAGCCCCTATTCTAATGTACTACATGCAGTCGAAGGATTTGCGCTGGTTCTGCTGTGTAGTTTCCAGGTTGCTACACGTAAACTAGCTGTTTTAATCCTCAGAGAAATCCGTGCTTTATTCCTGGCCCTTGGCCAGGCAGAGGTATGATTTTCCTCTTCTAGAACTTTGAATTAGAATTTTCCAAAGATAAAGTTCAAAACTGCTCTTAGAGTTGCTTTTAACATCATTGCTGTGGTGTATCAGGTATGCACTTAGTTTATAAAAAAGCATTTGTTCTGAGCTTACCGTTTTAATTTGCCTTAACACTGCAAACCTTTCTGTGTACTCAACAATGTAACACTAATAACATGTGCCCTGTACAAGAATTTGAAGGGAAACATGTACAGCAACTTAATATTTTCTCTTGGCATGAAGTGAATGTAAGAGACACTGTAAAACATTTTTTAATGTGTGGATCATTTTTGTATTGTCAGGATTATAAATTTGGATTGGAAATGAAACTCATTCCTGTAGAATAACATTTTGTAAAAAAACACAGGATAAGGCTCATTTAAGATTATTCACATACATTTTCCTTGTATAGTAAAGACCTGTAAGTCTTTTTTAATGGATATAGAAATATGGAGAGTCACATTGTGTGTTGGCAGTCACAGCTCAGTGAGCCATCTAAATGCCTAAGAACACAAGTATGTGTGTTCATGACAAAGGAATGCTTTGATAAACAGTAAGCTAATTTTTCAGTCTTTTGATACCAGCTATCCAAAGCCATTTGGGATTTTCTGATATTTGCTTTTGTTCAGTAAGCAGTGAGCTATAGCCACAAATTAACTTCATTTCAAACCACAGCTTGGACTTGGTTCTGAGATTAGTATGAAAAAGACAAAATGCAACCATCGTTACTGATGATTTTTTTTAGCCATTTTAAATTCATGTCATGATTTTTACGTGTTTCTGTTTCATGTATGAGAAAAATAAGAAGGGATCAGGAGAGCAGTTAACTTGTGTTCCCTGTGTTATGCAGGATGATGACAGGCCTATGATTGATGTCATGGATCAATTGAGTTCTTCTATTCTTGAAAGTTTTATTCATGTGGCTGTTTCGGATTCAGTAAGTACTACTTTACTGTTACTGCTAGTGTTTACATAGCACATGGACATAACAAATACCAGACATGAAATACAAAAAATAAAGCTTCTAGAAATCAAAGAAATCATACAGCTTTAGGGTTCCAGCCATCTACCCAAGAGCTCCAAGGCTCCACAATTTCCCAGACAATCTGTTCCATTAAAAAAATCACATTATGAATACAAAAGACACTACCTATTAAAAAAAATTCTAACAAAATTTATAATCAAAACTGCCTAGATTCTGGACCTGTGACCTGCATCCAGAAGAACTATTGAGAAAGTCTTATTTCCAGCACTTAGTGTTTGGGGCACTTGGAAGTCACTCACTGCTGTCATCTGTTCCAGAAGGGAATAAACTTTAGCTCCCTTGGGTGTTCAGAAGTGGCCCTGCCTACAAACCTGAGCTCTAGAGTAATTCACAGCTGAGGTGAATCCCTGCTTTAAATCCCTCATGGGTTTAACGTGCCTAACATGCCAGAAGAAGAACCAGAGATGCAGTAAGCATTTTGAATGAAAAAGTGTCAGGAGAAGAACGGCTACATAGGGGAACTTGTTTTGTGTACTATCTTAGCGATTAGTGCCCTTGCCCAGAGAGCAGAAACTATCAGTTTGGGGCACTTTTCAGCCTGATTAAGTTTAAAGCAACAATTGGTCCTAGCCGCATGAGTGCCCTTTCCTGGGGAAGAAAGGGGACACTGAACTAGTGGTGAAGTCAGGCCACTGTGCAGCTGAAAACAGGAAAGCTGAGGGAGCAGAAACTGAGGAAGCAAGAGCCATTCTGACTCTGTAACCCAGGAATTAGGAAATTAATCTGAAATAACAGCACCTGGGTTTGGGTGTTGCAGTTTCTATAGGTGAATATTTGGATTTTGTTCTTTAATTCTGTGCATTAATAATATAGCAAAGCAAATGTTTTGCCTGTGTACCTGGTTTCTGACAAGAACAGCAGGGAGTGGTAATTTAGTGATTACTTTTGTAACAGTCGATGCAAATGCAGGCAACTGTTACATCCTATTTGAGATCTGATAAGTGAATAATAAGGATGCCAAAATATATGTGTTTTAAGTTTTCATTTCACAAAGTTCTTTTTTAAGACAAATTTAATTTACAGTAGAGAAATAGTTTGTTGATATGAGAACCCTTCTTGCCACTGAAGGTAGCAGGATTTGGAGCGGATTAAAACTGCTTAAGCACCTGCTTCAGCCTCTTAATTCACTACACACATATTCAAATGCCCTGATGAATTCTGAAGAATATATATTAATAGCATTGGTATTTATCGTAGTCATAGCATGTAGGAGTCTTAATCATGGGCTAAGGCTCTGTCTGGCTGTTCGGACAATGAACATAAGGACAGTCTATACCTGTTACAGACTGCAGCGTCATACAAGAGACAGTGGATGGGTGCAGGCAGTGTGGAGAACAGAAAGTAACAATGAGATTATATTGGTCAGCATTATCATTAGTTATCGTAGAGTTTAAGGGCAAGTTACGGTGCCTGTCGCAGTAAATAGGAGCTTTAGGGAAGAACCAGAGGAGAATTAATGAGGTAGCTCTTATTAGCATTTGTAGAAAGCTCTTCTTGAGTGAAAGGGCAATGTGACAGGAAGGATAAAAGTGTTGGTTTAAAAAATCCAACAAAAGCTGTCCACGGAGCTTGAAAATAAAGACAAGTGCTGAGGGGGAACATGGCAGGGAGTAAATTACTGTCTCTGTGATTTTTTGTCTTTTCTCTCTGTAGACAACAATCCCATTAACACACAGCGTGGATTTGCAGTGGCTAGTGGAGTGGAATGCTGTCCTAGTAAATAGCCATTATGACGTGAAAAGTCCTTCCCATGTCTGGATATTTGCACAGTCTGTTAAAGACCCATGGGTTCTCTGCCTCTTCAGTTTTCTTAGGCAAGAGAATTTACCAAAACATTGTCCTACAGCTCTCAGCTATGCTTGGCCATATGCTTTCACGAGGCTACAGCTGATAATGCCTCTCGTGGATCCAAAGTAAGTGGCAATCTGCATTTAACTTTCATTTTTATGGGCTGTGCGAGTTTAACACAAGCTTTTTTTAGTCTCATGTTTCAGTATCAGTCCGTTAATTCTTGCAAGGTGCTACCCAGACACTCAGTTTTGCGTTTCATAATTGCAACTTGTAAGGTGGAAAACTCTAGTTTTCTACCTTCATTGATTTTTCCCACATATCATGTCATATTGAATTGTGGCTGATGGATACGTAGCAAGTTTTATTCCCCTTTAAAATATTTTGAGACACTGTATAATTAAGACTGGGAAATTATTTTAATAATTTTAATTTATTTTTATATTCTAGTATACCTGTTAATGCCAAGAAAACAAGTACAGCAAGCAGTGGAGACAACTATGTTACTTTGTGGAGAAACTATCTTATTCTCTGTTTTGGAGTAGCAAAGCCCAGTATTATGAGCCCAGGACACTTACGTGCTTCAACACCAGAGATCATGGCTACCACTCCTGATGGAACAGTGAACTATGATAATAAGGTAATGCATCCTGTTTCAAGTAAATCACTCAGTTAGCAGAGTTTTAAACTGTATCTGCATGCAAAATCATGTCTTGATGAAAGTATTTCAGTTAGGGGAATATTTTGCTATATGCAAACTGCTTAAGGCATATTGTTAACACTTAAAACATCCGTATAATCTATGTCAACATGGTGTGTCAATAAACATTTGGCAAAAGCCATGATATTTTCAGAATATTACTCTTTTTTTGCATTCTGTGTGATGTATATTCAAAATATAGGC
>NW_010104203.1:55962-69268 GCF_000699245.1 Pterocles gutturalis | reverse complement strand
GTTAGCTTTTGTTTGTCATCCCCTTTTCCTTGTAAGCACTCCAATTTGTATATTTATAACATTATTAAGCAATGAGACAGATTTCTGGATAAACATTGTGTGCCTGTCAGACGTGAAAGAGTATTGTACAAAATACAGTTTCAACTAGTAGTGACCTGAGAGGAGCAGTAGCTCCACAGGTGCAATTACTGGAATATTTTAATGAAACAACTTAAGTAAATTGCAATAACCTGAATGAAAGCAAAGGGATTTCCCAGATGTATTTATTTATTAGGCCTTATTGAGATGATTGTGATGTAGCAGACATCCAGTTAGATTGGTGTATTGATATCCGTAATACTAAAATTCTTTCAGCATGTTCTTAAAATACATATTGATTATTATATATATATTTTTTGTAAAAAAATAGGTTGTATTTACTTAAGTGTCAATAATTTCTTAATACGTTTTAGGCTATTGGAACTCCATCCGTTGGAGTCTTACTAAAACAGCTAGTGCCTTTGATGAGACTTGAAAGCATAGAAATAACAGAATCACTTGTATTAGGATTTGGAAGAACAAATTCCCTTGTTTTCAGGTACTTCCCAACTTATCATATTCTCAATTATTTGCCTCTAATCCAAATGCATTATTTTTGTTGTAATTTAAATATACTCAGAATTTTGTTTGCACTTTAGACATTTGGTTTTATGTATTGTATAAAATATTGACACTTTTCAGAGGAGACTAGATTTTGTTTACAAAGGTTTTTTTTTCTGATTTAGGGAATTAGTAGAAGAACTTCACCCTCTAATGAAAGAAGCCCTAGAAAGAAGACCAGAGGTTAGTTGCAGAAATAAAATGTATTGGTTTGTTTAAGCTGCAAAGTTAATTTAAAAGTAGTAATTCTATCTCTTTGAAATAAAAAATACTCTTTTGTACTAAAAAGTTTAAGTGCAACAACTGTTTTATTAATTGTGTATAAGAACATAACTTAAAATAATTCCATTAAAACCTAGATCAATTTAAATTGTCAGTGATATAAAATGTATAATATAGAAATTCATTCTGAGGAAAAATTTCCAGTCAAATACGGAACTGAGATATATTGTAAATCCACTTTCAATATCTGGAAAAAATACCATGTAACACAGCTGAGCTACAAGCACATTTCACAGCAGTGTTCAGATGTGCTTTTTATTTGCAGGGTAGGCAGGTTCATCTGTTTCAACTTCAAATGACTACATTTTTCATTCTAAATACAACAGGTTAACTAACAAATTCATCAGTGTTTTCACGTTCATTATAGTACTCTCTTTCGTTTTAATAGGAAGTAGTGGTAAAAGGGATCCCAACAGATTATCTGATCTGTCCAAAGGAGGATGAACTAGTCTTGTGTCATTTCTGAACAGATGTTGTCTAAACTGTTTTTAAAAAAATGGGTGATAAACTGTAGCCTCAGTAAGCAGTTTAGTCACAGGATGTCTCTAGGTAGCTAAATGGGAAAGCCATGGGGAGAGCTTCGGCACTGGACCCGAGTTGCTGTTCTGCATAGTTTTCCCTCACTGGCTCAGTTTTCAACCGTTCCAGCTGGCTCCAAGACAGAAATCTGAGATGGTTCTGGAGGTAGCTCACTCCCAGGAACAAGCCCCAGAAGGCACCAAGCCACCAGACACAGTCCTCCAAACTGCCCCAGCTGCTTTTGCTCTGCTAGGCTTCCCTTCATCCCCTCACTCCATGTGTGCATAAGCTTACGGGCCAAGTTGCAAAACCACTGCTCTGGCTGCAGCACTGCCCTCAGCCTAGAGCAGGTAGTTTGTGATAAGAAAACATGCAGTTATCACTGCGTTAAGGAGCAGAGAAGCCTTGCATGAGGGACACTGCCTTGGGCCAGGGAAGCACTGCATGAGTCCCGCTAGGTAACATGGACATAGCCAGCCTTCTTGAGGTCTTCTGAAGCGGTGTGAATATGAGGCAGCTGGTGCTACTTGGCTTTACGGCTGCAAACAGCCCTTGTCTCTGTTTACCAGTGTAGGCACAGCCATTGCATCCATGCAGCTCTGCTGAGAAGTCCGTGTGGCTGCGTACAGAAAGCAATGTTTCATTCACACTGTCCTCTACCCGGTCTTGTTTACCTAGTTCTCAAGCAATTTTAAACTGTTCCCTACTCTGTCCTCCACAGCAGTTTCAATAAGTTTTCAGTCATCATGGTGACCTGGTGTGCTGTCCCTGTCTGCCAAGTGATAGTCTTTGGTGCAGAAGCCATACAAAGAATGGTGGTCAGGAAGAAATTAAATCATTAATAGGTGAGCAGAGGCTCTCAGCTATGCCCAATATGGAAATAAACAAAAATTGTTTAATTTGTCAGGCGCTTCATTCCTGTTAAGTTTTACATGGACAAATCTTGATAATTCTGTGTCTGGCAAGTGTCCATTTCTATTACCGCTCTGTGTTGCTTGGCACCTCAATTCACTTGTGTGCCTTCCATCCCTATGAAGTCACTGATTTGAAGGTCACTTGTTTTGGTACTGGGCAGAAGTGGATTAATACACATTAGTGCAGCCACTTGCCTCTGCATTTCTGCCTGCACACCACTGAAGACAACTTGGACTTGAAAAGCCTTTTCTGGAGACATACATATCCAGGCTACCCTCAGGAAAGGAATCACAAGAATGCAGAGGTTTACAGTATGCTGTAAGAAGAAATTCAGCACATGGAAATGTCAGTAGAGGAATGTGAGAACAAGAGACTGCAATGTTAATTCCTATATTGCTCCTGATACGAAGAACTGGGCCACCTTGATGCAAACAGTGTCACCAGTAAACCTAGGAGTGACTGTATGGTTCGTGTAGCTGTAGAGAACGTGGAAGTCCTCCATGTCAGCAGGCAGGTACCCAGCATATCAGGAAAAAAGTCCTTGAACTGACGTATGCTATGACTAGAAAGAGAATTACCAGCACGGCCAAGAACTGCAGGGGTAGACCAAAATGGACATTACACGTGGGCACCGGCGCAGAGCTTGCCAGATGACCTCTGATGCTGTTGTAGGAGGCAGCTGTGCCTGTTAAATGCTGTGTTCCAATGAAACTGCTTTTTTCTCTATATGTGGTTCCTGGAAGCTTTAAAATGTAAAGGGAGAAAACCAGGGCTCTGAATAGGACAAATCAAATGACATAACGATTTGAATAAAACCTTTGGCTAGGATGCTGCAAACTGCCAGTCCTGGGTCAGAGTACCAGGGAAAGTATCACTTCCTTTTCCCAGGCATCTGCTGCTGGCCATCGGCAGGGCCAGAATACTAGGTGGATAAGCCTTTGATCTGACTCAGTATTGCCATTCTTATGTTCTGGAGAGGAAAATTTGAGCTTTCTCTTTCTTGTTCTGGCAGCAAATTTCTCTGGGCGCAATAGCAGCTTTTTGAGCTTCTCACATTCTTTGCTTAGTGGACATGCAAGATACAAAGAAACAAGTCAAGTTGGCTCTTCAGCAAAGAACCGGCCATGTTGCATTCGCATCTTTTAAGGCAAGACAGAAGACAGGAACAGCTTTCTAGAAGATAATGGGATACAATGAACCAGTTAACAACAGCGCGGTCCTGTTCTGTGGGAGGAGTCTGCGGCCTGTGTGTACAACCACTGTGGTCAACACATCCAAGAGTGTACTAGAGCGGTGTCTGCTGGGAGCTAATTCAAATATGGGTGCATATGTAGCTGCAGCATTGCCAAGTTCAAGAATGGCTAATCACTGAAGTGTTTTCCTGGGGTCTGGATATCTGTTCTGCACTTTACAATACTTCCAGCACCCAAACCATATGGTGTTAAGCTACCGTGAATATCCCCATTACCTGAAGACAGTGTGTTTTTTGGCACAGGAACCTTGACTATTAATTAATTTTTATCCAGTATTTCATTGTTTCATTTCCACATTCTCAATGGAGACCAAGATAGCGGTTAACACTTTGTTCAAAATAGTTACAAAAACAAAAATTTGAACCTTTTTAGTTCTGTCTTGATGCATAAGCACATTGTTATGATCAAATATCCAAAAGAATCAAGTTCTTTCATGAAGAAAATGCTTGAAATGGAATTCTTAAATATCACAACTGTACTGACATTTCTGAAGTTACCAGTTTTTAATGTATGCACCTATTCATATAAAAAATGGTTGTTTTTTTAAATTCCAAGAACAAGAAACGTCGAGAACGCCGAGATCTACTAAGACTACAGTTACTGCGAATTTTTGAACTACTTGCTGATGCTGGTGTTATAAGTGACAGGTAGGACTATCACTCATCAGAAATACTGATCTTTAAGTGAAATAATTTTCAGTATTTGCAACAATGTGTTTATGTCAGTATGTTCTTTGAAGAATTGTGTGATCTAGGAGATGTGGAGAGACTTTTATGCATTTTTTCAGAAAGCTGTAGTGTAACTGCATTGTTACTCTATATTAATGTACAACTTTCCTTTATGCCAGTACAAATGGAGCCTTAGAAAGAGATACATTAGCCCTTGGAGCCTTGTTCTTAGAGTACGTTGATCTGACTCGCATGCTTCTAGAGGCTGAAAATGATAAAGAAGTCGAAATCCTTAAGGATATGAGAGCGCATTTCAGTGCAATGACTGCCAACTTGATTCAATGTGTTCCAGGTATGGTGCTAAATTATCTCAACATACTATGAAATTCCACTTAACATATGTGTTGGAATTTCTTTTCTGTGCTTTTTTCACTGCTTGTGAATTGTCATATAACAAATGTAGAGGCGAATGTAGACAAAAATGTGTTCCAAAGTATATTAAGAGTCAAATAAAAGACAGTAAAGCTTGATGAAGCTTGTAATATTCATATATAAGAATCACCTCTTAAAAAACCCAGAAAAGAAATTTTCTGTGACCTGTTGGGGCTCCAGATTTCTTGACATAAGGCCTTATTTTCTTCCCATTGACTTTATTGCCAGACTTTTCATAAACTCAGACAGGCCTTGAAGAATATAAATAGATGCAGAAAATGTACAATATTAAATGTAGTGAAAAACTTGCCTGATGTGTTGAGACATGTTACCTGACTCCAGATAGCAAAGAGTTCTCCGATTGATTTCATGGTTTTTATATATTGCAAGATCAAAAGTGTGATGGAATTCCATTAGCAAAAAAAGTTTGAAAAAAAAAAAGTATTTTAAAGGCTTCTGTGTAATTACTGGAAGATAAGGTCTGGAGCTACGCACTCTATGTAAATTTCCAGATCATTTATGACAGGACATAGTAGCATTGGTAGCAACAAACAAAAAGGAAATTAAAAGAGTAAAGTAAGGGAATAAATAATATACAAATGCTTTCATGTAAGTTTCCAGTGTGCAGATTTTGTCCAAGTTGTATAGTTGCTTTCGGCTGTAAGAAACATAAACATTATATAACAGTTGAGCAAAATAAGGAAAAATGGCAGTCCTGCTATTCTCATTTAAGACAGTAAGAAAAACTCACTTTGAACTGAGTGGTGTCAAGTTCTTAGCTGCTGATAACAAACAAAATACTGAATTTCTTTATTTCTCTTCTAAGTTATGCTCATTAACATTACAGAATTTCTCTAATAGATACTTTCCCATGAGTATTTGCAAAGGCCTTCCTCTTTGCATTCATTCTCATGTTCTAGAAGGCAAGTGACGAATGACTGCTTGTTTTATGTATTTTCTACGATGAAACAGCCATGTTGTATGTTTTAAGAGAATACAGTAATAACTGATGCATTTCAATAATTCAGAGATATATTTTCTGCTAACAAGACAGCCTTAAAATATATCAATAACTAACAAAGCCATAACATTTAACTTCTAGCAAGCAAATGTTTATTGTGTCACATCTATCATCTTTAGCCACCATTCATATTGATTTCCATTAGTATTGTTTAGTTATACTTAGTTGGCTTCCAGCACAGTTTCTAGGTGAAAAATAAAGGGCCAGTAGCACTTTGCCAGTCTCTTTAATAAACATAGTACTACCTCTGCTGTCATGTTTTCCTTAGGGGAATTAAAACTATTGTTTATAAGATTTTTCCCCACATGGATTTTTTTCTCCACATGGTTAAGAATTCATAGATATTTTTCATTTGCTCAGGCAATTTAGCTGTTCAGAAAATATACCACGACTTTGTCATTAACAATCAGGCACCAAGTTTCTTTAATTTCATATCCCTACCTATTACTGTATTAGAATAAGACATATGTATTTTTGGGGCTTGCATTTAAAGGATTGGAAAAAACAATTGACCACTAATGGAATGCAAGGGACAGTGAAAAGCCTGATTCTGTAATTAGTTTCTTGCATGCTGTTTCTAAAGTCAGATGTACATGTTTGTGTAACTACACATTAATTCAGAACTGAAGGTTCTTAGAAATAAGATGCATCTTACTCACTTTGTCAGATTTTTTAAAGGAGCTTAGATACTTTGGAGTAAGTGTATATTGAACATTTAAGAAAAAACTCCTTTTTGTAGAAATTTGAAATTCCTGTCATGATTTCTGACACATGAATGTGTATTTAACATTAACAAATCACAACTATTTCTATTTCTGTTCACTTAGTTCACCACAGGAGATTTCTCTTCCCTCAGCAGAGCTTGAGGCATCATCTGTTCATCTTATTCAGCCAGTGGGCAGGACCTTTCAGTATTATGTTCACACCGCTGGACCGTTACAGTGATAGAAACCATCAGATTACAAGATACCAGTATTGTGCATTAAAGGTATTAAAGTTTCACTGTCAAAATCAGTAATAACAATTTTCCAGTCAAAATACAAGTAATTGTGGGGTTTATTTCCTTTTATTTCACAGAAATTTGAATTGGCATACTTGACACAAACTTGTATACTCATATGTATATGTACAGTGGTATAGGATATAGCAGTATGAGCCACTGAAGTTATGCAGTTTTTTCTTTGTAGACACTTTTCAAGGCTAATTATTTTCAAAACCAGAATGCATTTTACAATTTTGCTTAGCTGTTCATTAACAGGTTATCATATTCAGTGAGAGGACTGTAGGTCCTGAAATTAAATATGTTACCAATTCAGTATCACATGCACATCTCAGGGCTGTCTCCCACACTTGCCTGGAGACATGCTCAATAATAATAAAATACTTTTGCAGCAAAACCAGTTTCAACTCCCTCACATAAGTAAGCTGGGAAAATAATAGCTTATGTACTTACATAAGCTGTATAACTTGGTGTAAAACAATTTCCATTTTTGCAGAAAGATACCATTGAAACATTGGTGTATTTTAATTGGTTTTGTAGCCTGATTTGTGAAGGCTGGGTAAAATGACGAAATGTATCTTGACGAATGGGAAAACTGGGCTATAGTATTCCTTACAAAATGCTTAAACTGATTATTGTCTTGAATCCAGTAACATCTATAGCAACATAATTATTGAATTCTAGCAAAATCAGCTGTTACTATTTTCACCATGGTTCCTTCAAAAATAAAAACAAGTGGCAGTTCTGTTAGCCTGGGTCTGGGCTCAAATAATTATGAAAGTTTCATTCATATTATTTTACTTTTAATTAAAAGTAAAAAAGTAACATACAAAAAAAGTAAAAGTACTCAGTTACTTTTAGTGCAACTGATTTCTTGTGTTTTTAGGCCATGTCAGCTGTGCTCTGCTGTGGACCTGTATTTGACAATGTTGGTCTTTCCCCTGATGGATATCTTTACAAATGGCTTGATAACATTCTGGCTTGTCAAGATTTACGTGTAAGTACTCACAAAATGCAACACTGATGAATAATTTTAATCTCTGTACTGGGTGAGTAAAGAGTTTGTGACTGTAAGAACTGTGACTGTATACATTCTGTTTTGAGCAGGAAACAATAGCTTTATGCAAGGTTCTAATACAAGTGCAATTAATTTAAAAGCACTTAAACAGTAAAAGAACTATTATTGTTTAAAACATAATGTAGGTAAATAATAAACTAAAACAACTGCCTTATGACTCAGTGTTGCTTGAAACAGAAATCTAGGCTTTTCATATGCTGATAAAGAAAGGGTAAAAATGGCACAAGCTCAAAAATACTTGTATTTCTATTTGGAGTACTTCCATCCACTTGCTTCAAGCTTGATAACATAGGTGGTGGTGAAACAAATGTGAGTGAAAGTGAGTGGGCAGATCTTTCAAAGAAGTCAAGGATAAATTATTCAAGAGAGGAGTTATTTTTTCATTTTAAAGAACATGCAATAGATTACTCTTGCGATTTTCTCTTCCATTTATGTGAAGATGGGCTTTGACTTTGTAACTACCCAGTCATATTTCTGTATTTGTAGCTGATTGGACTATCTCTTTAAGGAGGAGCAGATTGGTGATTTACATCAAGTGAAGAGAGAGAACAATGATCTTTCCCTTTGTGGTATTTTGCACTTTGACATGCTGTTCTCCCTAGAAGTCTTGTACCAGCATAGGTAACTGTGATTGCTAAAAAAAAGGCAGACAGCAAAACTTAAAGGCTTGTGGAGCAGCTAGAGGATACATGCTGTAGAAATGGTAATTGATTAGGAAAAAAAAGGTTGGACAAATTAGAAGAAAGAAAGCATAGCTACAGAGAAAATCCTTCAGAAATTAGATAAGATTTTGGAATGTTGGTAGGGATGGAGCTATAAAGATATGTGTAAGTGATATGTAAATTGAAATTCTTATGGATGTGGAAAGGAAACACCCAGATCAAGAGAAAGGAAGAGATACACTTTTCCTCCTCCTGCCATGTTTTCATTATCAAAAATATCACCATGTCTCTCATTAATCATTAGTATATACCACTCATAAAGTAACTGGGGACAAAAATTACCTTTTTCTTACTTTTTCCCTTGAAATACAAAATTGGGATATGATAGGTGAAATTTGTTTCCCTTAAGCTAATCACTGTAATTCATGATTAGTCACTGTAATGAAGGACGGTAACTAAACTGCATTGCCTATACAACTAGTTCAGATCTAGATGAGAAGGATCCTAGCCAGTCCATTAACATTAAATACAATTTCTAGTCTTTACAAGTAGTTACCTACACTTGGTGACAGAATATTAATAGGCATTACTGTCTGGTGTTCCAGGACTATCCTCTACTGAAGGAACACAAAGGCATAGTCCAAGCCTTAGTTGTGGTGTGTTTGTAGCAGCGATGATACCAGAATTAAGTGATGCAAAGTCTGTAGGGACAGTTGTTAGGTTGCTTGATGTAGTTGGATTAAACAAACAAGTTTTCATACCCCCAGACTTGCAAAAGGTATTTTTCTTTGTCTGCTTTGCTTCTGTGTTATTCAAAAGAAGGACAAACAGGAAAGTGTGTCACTTTATGAAACTCCCATAAAGTAGGAAATAAACATTTAACAAATCAGTCAACCAATGCAAAGGGAAGATGCCCAAGAGCAGCTATCAGGTGTCTTAGATTTTCCAAAGATTCTGCTTTTTTCCATGCTTAGTTCTGGAAACCTCCTTTGAAAATTTATTGTATTTATGTAGTCTTTGTACATACAGTTTTCATTCAAGTGAGCAATATTGAAAATTGAGTCACATTTCAACTCTGCTATCCCTAAAATAATTTTCTGATAAATTTTCTGGTTTCTTTTTGCTTATTTTGAGTACTCTGTTTCCCCCTTGTTTTGCCTGTGCCACTCTTAAGCGTTGTAGAGAATGAACGTCTCTGACCTCACCAGTCATGTTTTGACTTGTATTTATATGCTCAGGTTCATCAGCTTGGTTGTGAAGTTGTAGTCCTGTTGCTAGAACTGAATCCTGATCAAATCAATCTCTTCAATTGGGCTATAGATCGATGTTATACTGGATCATACCAGCTTGCGTCTGGATGTTTCAAAGCCATTGCAACTGTGTGTGGAAGCAGGTATTAATTAATCTATTAATCTACACTTTCAAATGAAAAGAAAACTGGAGGTTCAGCTGGTGTTGTGAAGAATTGTTAGTCACACTCTTACATTATATCCTCTGAAACAATTCTCGGGGACTGTATCACTTTATTTCTGTGATTCTGAAAACAAAATTATGTGCCTGGTAGAAGACGCTCTTACTATATGTATATTTGAAATCCGTGGCATTTTTTAATGCTATTTTGCTCAGGAAGATACAAAATAACCACAAAACTTTAATTTGAACATATGTCATAAATCTAGTTTCAAAAGATTTGTCATGGTTTTTCACTTACTTTATAAAAGGAGAAATGTTTTAAATGTTATTAGCTTGAAAGTCGTTATTTTGTTCTTTTTCTAACTATCTTTTATTTGGTTTGGTTACCAGTTCCTTTTCTGTTGACTGGTGTCATCATTGCTGTTAATACTAATAAGCAAGCACAAGCTACGTGAAGACACAAATACAAATATTTCTTTTTTGTGTCAGGCCTTCCTAAAAACCTATTTTTTTTTTTTTTGGCATTTTTTTAAAAGACAAAATTTATAGAGAAATTCATTGGTAGTCTAAAAAAAAAATATAATTTACATCTAATTAAAATAAATGTTACTCTTGAGAAAAACTAATTTGTCAAGATGTCTGATCAGCATAGTTCAGTAGAGGTGTACTTGGGATATAGCAAATCAGAACAAGTCAAGTATTTTAGAATTTATTTGTAAAAACATTTTGTTCTTACAGGAACAATTTGACTATAGAGTGCATTATCCTGAGATTTGAAAAATATGAATGGAATTTTGTGTTTGCAAATTCAGTTATTTTAAGGGGGGGGGTTTTTGTTTAATGAACACATATCAGGTTTTCAGCCAGTCTTTTTCCTCAAATTGTTACTTATGCCACTATGTCCTAAAAATTAATCTTTCCAATACTTACAGTAAAAATTGAGAGTATGACCTGCATGATTTACTTTGAAGGAAAAGTCCGATTTCTGTCAAGTTGGGGATTTTTATTAATATTTGAAAACTGTTAAATTTTTCCTCTATGGTCTCTCAACATGTCTAGAGAGGCCACTGCTTAAACCACTTGTAAAATGAGCAGTAATGTGTGTCACTGCTGATGTCCATCTTTCTAGAAAGAAGCTACTTTCTTTTTTACTTTTATTTTTTAAACTTGGTGGAGGGACAAGGAGACGGGTGTAAAGGATTGATTGCAGCTAGTATTTGGAACTACCGAGAAAGGCCCATGGCACACATGTATTTGCTGTATTTTTTAACACTAAAATGTCCAAACAGGCATTCTGTAGTCATCCAGGAGCACAGCAGCTCGCATCTAGGATGAGAAATTGACAATCAAATCAGGTGCATTTACAAATCATCATCATTATTTAGTGAAAATCCAAATATTGTGACATGGGATTTGCTTCTCTAGCAATACTGTCATTAAGTTAACACTTCAATATGTTTGCCCTTACAATTAATGTTGGCTTTATAGATAGTAGATTTTTTTAAGCAGTTCTTCGTGCTTACTCTTTGAAAACAATTTTGATAGAACTGCCAAAAATCTGGGAATGTTCATGTCAGAGACAGTGTCTTTTCTCCAAAGGGAGTGTTTTAAGTGCAACTTGGCTTAAGAAGTACTTTATCCCTGGAAATTTGCATGCTACCCACCTTCTCTCATGGGTGTTGGCCTGTTCTATAAAGAGTTTATGTTATAAATTAAAATGAGTTGACAGTTATACACATGGGTATTGCATTTCTCACTGTGGGTAATTCAGTGCATTCCTAAGCATTAGTCTAAGGTAATTATAAATAATCCTTTCTTTCTTCCCATTCACCAGACGGCCCTTTGATCAAGTAGCATGTATTCATAAGAGCTCCCTTTCTCATATTCTGTGGTAGAACAAAGAAAGATGACATTCTCTTTAGATGATATTACAGAGTAAATCAGAGTGAATAGAATCTGCATTCCTTACCAACATTGACAAAAATGTACTGTTTATTCTTCTAGGAACTATCCTTTTGATATAGTGACACTTTTAAACTTGGTGCTGTTCAAGGCATCTGACACCAACAGAGAGATTTATGAAATTTCAATGCAACTTATGCAGGCATGTATCAGCTACTTTTTTGTCCTCCTGTCTTTGGGGTTTTTTTATGAAGTTCTTATAAAGTACTGCTTACTTGCTTTTTTAGTTTTGCTTTAACAAGAAACAATTTTGACTTGGCTATAAATACTTATGGGAATATTTATTTTAAAATGAATGGAAAAATATTAGTTATGGTGTCTTTCAAATTTCGGGAGTATACTCTGAAGGATATGGATCATTCTCTGATATCTAAACTTGAAATGCTGACATTTCCAAAATGAATGAATTTTTATTGTCTCATTACATTATTTTTTTGTCTTTTATAGATCCTTGAATCAAAGCTTTTTGTTTATTCGAAGAAGGTAGCTGAGCAAAGACCGGGCAGTATCTTGTATGGTACACATGGTCCACTGCCACCTCTTTACAGTGTCTCACTTGCCCTTCTTTCATATGAACTAGCAAGGATGTATCCTGAACTTACCCTTCCACTTTTTTCAGGTACCTGTATCTGTTTGACTTACTATCTACTTTACATTTTCGTACAAACAGTAGACTGCTAAGACATTTCCACCTGTGAAGAGCAATTCTGTTTATAAATTTAGCTTGACCTGGTTTTATTCTGATTCAGGTCAAATCAGATTTAGGAGTGCAACATATATTTCCTAGACGTACTTATACAAAGAACAGCTATTTAAAAACACTGTTTGGAGACTCTCTGCTGCTTGTGTCGTCTTAGGGTGACTTTGAAATTACAAGGGCCGTGAATAAGTAAAGTGACATTGACAAACTCTACTATAATGGGTTCTTGTGTTAAGCATAGTGATTCTTCTTAGAAATTCATTTACATAGATGATACTTTTGAGGTTCATATGATAGAATTCTTCGTTTCATATGAACATGACTTTAGATTTGGGAAGACTGATTGCCTGTGTCTAGTTTTGCCAATGATTCCAGTCACTCTGGAGTCACTCAGTGATCTCTGTGTTCTTTTATTTGACACATCTGCAAGTCTTAGTACCGTTTTAATTTTACCAGAAATACATTTTGTCAGGATTACTGAGAAAAATGTTAAATAATCAGACCTGCAGGAGCACCATGCAGAATATGCTCACTCGGAGACCGTTCCTGGGAACAATACCGTTTTGAGGCATGTCTGGTTTAATCCATCTAATGTGTTGCTCTAGTTTTTAAATAACAGAATGCAATGTCTGTAATCATGGGAATTCATACTGGCTTTTAAAATCCCTTTCTGTTGTTTTTATCCAGTCTGTAGGGGCTGGAGGAAGGGTAAGGGAACAACACATCATCCATTTCTCAGTGCCCAAGATACCATGAGTTATA
>NW_010104203.1:29373-55931 GCF_000699245.1 Pterocles gutturalis | reverse complement strand
GTAGGGAAATTCTGATGGCTCATTTATCTTAAAAAAAGCAAATGTTTTTCATTATTACTGTTACCATCTCTTCATGTTACTGTAGTAGCTGTGTTGTTTAAAAGAGCTCAGATACACAGTCCAAATCAGAGCCCCTTTCTATACATCTAGAATCATAAGGAGAGAGAACAGTGTACGTCTTGAAGATTTTTAAAAACCAGGCAGCAAGGAAAGAAAGCAAATGTTAACTGGACTGATTTTACAGAATAATTCTGGTAAAGAGAACTAATGTGGTTCACCTTGGCAGGAAGCCTGACACTGTATTTCTTATCACAGATTTTCTGAAACCCTTTCCCTTACAGTACAAGTTCATTTTTTATAAACTATATAAAGTGTTGTATACAAGCACTCCTGGACTGGCAGCCGACTATAAATTTTATAGGCCTCCCCCAGGAAATATGTCTCCTAATATGTGCAAGGTGGTTTTGTAAATCCAGTATAATAAGTGCCTTAATATTTAAACTGTAACTTAGAAATGTGAAGGCTGATGGGGTGCTTGTAGTTCTACAGAACACTTTTGTATGTTTATTGTAATTCTCCAAAAGCTCTTGAAATTCTAGAATAACTGCCAGTAACTGAATTATCCTTTTTCCTCTTTATTGACATCCATTTCACTTAATACATTATAAGGCACAGTAACAAGGGGTGTCTTTCTGTTTCTAAGCCCAGACTATGTTAGTTCTTTTAGACAGAAGACCTCACCAATTGCTTGCTATTATTGAACATTAAATTAATGTTTTTCTTCAGGAAGCTCAAATTCATGCTTTTGTATGCTTGTGGTTTGCAAGGTAAGAACCATCAGGTGGTGTAGCACGTCATAAATCTGATTTAAACTATGTGTATAAAGTTTCCTTTGTAAACTAACGTGTTGCTCTTTTCAACTTTTACTATTCTAGAAGTAAGCCAACGATTTCCAACAACACATCCAAACGGTAGACAGATCATGCTTACCTATCTTCTACCATGGCTTCATAATATTGAACTTGTAGACAACAGACTGCTCCTCCCTGGTTCAAGCCCTACCACTCCAGAAGATGAACTGAAGGACAAGGATGGGGAAATAGCAGTCACAAGTGGATTAAAAGGCAACGGCTGGGGCTCTCCTGAGGCCACCTCACTGGTTCTTAATAATCTTATGTATATGACAGCCAAGGTAAAAAAGCAAAACAAAAGAAGAAACCAACCTGTAAAACAATTTCTGAAGTATTTAAACTTAGGTTTCTTAAGCAAAAGATACTTGGGCTTCATCCCTCTGATATCAGAAATTTTGCACTGAAGCAGTCTGTAGTAAACAGACACAACCTTGTTTTTGAAGAAGTTCCTTCACTTTTTCTTTTAAGGATAATGTTAAAACTGTTCTCTTTCAAAACATGAAAAAAAGAAGTGTTTTACCCTTTTAAAAAAACCTTAATAGTGAGAGCATTAAGGATTACTTATAGAGGAACTAAGTTCAGTTCCCTCCTGTATCACCTCCTGTATTAATGTCTAAAGCAGCAGGTGAAAGTTTATTTGAAAGTGAGAATGAGCACCTGGAATTTGCCCTACTAAAGCTCTTGTACTTACTAGGAAACACTTAAATATTCTTTAAGAGAGAGAAAAGGAAAAAATTAATATAAATTTCTAAGGTGCTAGATAAAGCATTCTTTTGTAAAAGGAAAGGTATTTTACATCGCATGTGCTGATAAAGGACCAGAGATTCCTTTTTTCCAATTACTTTTTAATGTAAAATGCCTAAGCAGCTGGTGGAGAAGGTACTAGAGATCCATGTTTTCCTTCTCTTTGCCGAGTTGCAGGCTGCTGTACTAGCATACCGTGCCTGTTCTGGCACTGCTTTTGCCAGATTCAGTACATGCATCTGAACTGCTAAATGCATGAGCTCCAGGAAGTAATGACTGATACCTCTGTCATGTGGGACAGAGTGGTTCACATTTCCTAACCTGCTCAGGGTTAATCCTCTCTTGAGCAAAGTGTCTATATCCATGCTAAATCACGGTTGATTCTGGATCTTGCCTCACATTGAGGCCCTGTAAGTAAAACATAATTATTGTTTTGTATGCATTTTGTCATATGAGCATGTCTGAAGTTATGTGGGGGATGTGCTTCAGCCCACCAGAATGTTTTTTTGATACTTATCCAGGGCATGATACTGGCTTGTGAATTATCTGTTGGTACAGAGTCTCTAGGAGATGGTTAGAGTAATTTTATGGGTTGAAAACAGATGTGATGTAGTCTCACCTTTACTGCCTATCAGCAGCAGTTCTCAGAGTAAGTTGATTCCAAAACCACAAAGCTTTTGTTGCAGAGTGAACTAGTATGCTTGCTTCAAACCGTATTGATTGACCTAGCTTTGAGGCTGTATGTGTGATAAAGGGACTGGCACCTGGAAGTGCCAATGTAGATAACAATAGATGTAGATGTCAGTGACAGTGTAGATGTAGCTAATATGTACTAAATCATTTTCAGTAGAATGACCTGGAGGTTGCAGCTCCTCTTCTAGCAGAGTGTCAGTCTGTGCAGTGGTTAAAACAGTCTCCTTGAAGTGGGAGCCAAAGATCTTACATAGGAAACAAAACAGCTTCAGTTCTAGACTCCCACATCCTGGATGCATGCACTAACCGTTTAACTGACAGGGCAAAATGGAGCCATTCCTATAACCGTGTCTTGCAAAAGCTGCTTGTTTGCAGTGTGAAAGCAAAGGGCTGTCTAATGCTTAATTCTGCTGGGATTTACTCAGGAGAGAGGTGCCAAATTGTTCACTACTGTGACAGCTGAAGCACTTAGGTACAGACATGCAGAAACAGAACTTCAGTTGTTTGAACAACTGTAAAGATGAAACCCAATAAACTGCTTGATTTTAGGATCACCTTTTGAATTTACATTCCTGAAAGACTTTTTTTTTTTTTTTTTTTTTTTGTGATTTAAGTCCCTCTGTGGATCTGAACCTAAATACTTTTAAACAGATTTTATACTCTGAAGTCTGTCAGGTAGCTTTTGAAAATACTGTTGTGACACTTTTTACAGCATTTTACTGTTGGTTTTGCATGAGAAAGTGCTCTGAAAGAACATACCTTAGTTTGTAGGTCTGTGTATTTCAAGAAATGTATGCCTATGATCCTTTGCAGTACGGAGATGAAATTCCTGGACCAGAGATGGAAAATGTCTGGAATGCTTTGGCCAACAATGAAAAATGGAGTAACAACCTTAGGATAACACTGCAGTTTCTCATTAGTTTGTGTGGTGTTAGCAGTGATACCATCCTTTTACCTTATGTAAGTGTTTGTATTTTATTTACTATTGGTTGCACAGGTTTTAATGAAGAAAGCAGCTGTCACCTGAAGAAAATTAATTTCTGTTTCAAAATAAGAAATACCAACATATTTCCTAACACACTGTACAAAATTAAATTGTGGGAATAAATGAGCCAAGAAACTGAAAGTCAAGAAGGGAATTCAGTAGTGGGAATCTCCAGTCTCCACCAGTGGAGTACACCTCATTTCAAGCAAGAGTTGGGCTTCTCTCAAGAAAAGAGCAACTTTGCATGTCTCTGTAAGGGGCCAATAACAGGCACTGGCCATAAATTGCCAGAATGAATGAGAAAAAAGACTAGAAATATTTTTTCATGTCAGAATTGCATAAAAATATGCAATTATATACATATATTTAAAATTTTATTAAAAAGACAGAATGACTAGAGGTTAAATAACTTGCATGGAAAATGAAGAGAAGTAAAAATACTAAATGCTTATAATTTTTTTCAGTAATCAATTAGTTTACAAAGCTATTAGTTACATTTTGAAAATCCTTTAAACAATGGATGTTATATCATGAATGGGACATAACACGCTCTGATCTTCCTTGTTTGTTGTGAAAATTTATGTGTTCCTTCAGAAAAGCAAGTAGTTTTAAGAAAGTGCTACATTCTCTTCTCCTTTATCAGACTAAGGCTTTGTGGGGGGCATTTCAAGAGACACGAGATAGTTGACCTTTATAAACTACTTACTATATCAACTGTTGCCTTTGCATGGCTGTCGTGAATTATATAACTGTCCCTGCCATGTGCAAGTCAAACTGTGCAGGATATTGTTATTATTCAAGTTAAAATAAAATCAGGGCTGCCTGAGAAAAGCAAGATAGTCCCATTCCCATGTTCCTTATTGCTCAGTTGCTGGGTGAAACAGAATCTAAATTTAGTAAATTTTCCTGCACAATTACAATATGCCGTTTCATTAGTTAGTCTCTTTCTATTGATTTCTATGAAGTAAATTTGAAATTAATATTAATGTGATTAAACTTATCTAAAGAGCTTCACAAACATACTTCATTTACACTTGCTGAAATAACACTTTGCTTAAAGTGGTCATGATGACTGCTAAGCATAATAGAATGAAAGAAATGTAGAAGACCATAAAAATTTTCAAGATTTTGTTATTGTACCATAGGCATCCTGTTGATTTCCATTTATTTGTAAGTTTTATTGTTGTTTATTATCCAGTCAGTGCATATGTATGCCAGGTCAGTGTTGCCCATCTAATTAAAAGAGGAAAGATTTGAAAGTGGAGTTACTCTAAGAAAAAGCTCAAGTTTTATATGAGAAGACAAAGGGGTTGATTCTAAGTATCTTGAGGATAATGAAGATCTTTGTATCAATTTTGACAGAGTGACAGTGGCACTCCGTTCTGTGTTGACCGTGTTTTGAGCAGGAGGTTAGATGGGAGATCTCCCAGGTCCTTTCCAACCTGACAGATCCTACAATCTACAAAAGAGTCGGGATCAGGCCCAAAGGTGGCCTCCATCAGGAGGAACTATGTTGGCAGAAAACAAGTGGAAGTCAGTGAGATAAGAGAGAAAATTAGGGCTGTTGTGTTTCTGACAACTTAAAAAAGGAATAGAGGCAGTTTTGTAAGAGGAAGGAGTAGTCCTGTGCTGAGTATATATTCTCACCCCTAAATCTGTAGCCTGGTTGGAAATGCCTAATAACCCTGTCACCTCTTGCCCCAGGAGCCCCTCACACACCTCATCCCCCCCATCCAGATACTTGCCAACCCAGAGTTTTCAACACATCCTTTTTCCAAAACTGTTGCCATCCCACGGCTCTGATCATCCTACCTCAACCCCCCTTACTAACCACAGGCACTTCTTTCTTCAGATTCTTTACAGACTTTCTTGCCTTGAAGCCTTGTCCCCTCACAGTCCTGTCCTGCTACAGGACAAGACAAGACAGTTGTCTTGCTTCACAAAGCAGTCCGGTTTAGGATCTTCAGCTGTGTCCATTAAGAAGCTCCTGTTTTTCCTGTGAGGCTTTTCTGCTCTCCCTCGCAGGCTTCCTGTGGCTGGTAGCAAGACAATCAGGTCTTCGTTGGTGGCAGCAGCTGACAAGGTTCATGTGTTTTCTGGCATGCTGTTGGCAAATTTTGCAAAATCTGAAAAAGTTCTCAACTTCTGTAGGAAGCCTGACTGTGCTTATGATTCACCTTTTAATTGATGGCTTTGTCTGGAGTAGGAGAATACACTGGGCTTGTCACATGCATCTGTTCAGTGTGTTGGGCATTTACAGATAAGAAATCATACCTAACTCTGCTAACTAAACAAGACTGTTGATACCATAACCATATATCTTCAATTATCATGTAGATAACACATATGCATCAGCAAATAAAGATAATTTGAACAGTTTATCAGCACTGTTCCAGCTCCCCTGGGCTCAAAAGTTCCACACAGTTGCAAAATTGCCAGTTTACCCATGTCCTTTTGGAGCCCTCTGTGCCCCAAGGCAGTCACCAGCTGCTTTGTGCCTTCAGCCATCTGTTCTGCCCGTGTGGTTACAAGCCAAAAGCATGCCTGACTCACATTTTTAAAAATTTTTTATTGAAGCAGCTACATTCATTGCTTTGTCTCTTATATTTCTGTTTCCTTTAAGCATTTTTCCCCAGTGCCCCAGTGTAAACTGCTGGGCTATCCTTTCTGTCACGTATGTACTGAAAGATTTCTTAGAATGTTTACAGATCAGAAACATCTTCAGCAAAGACTCTTACTGTAGGGGATGTGACCCCTTGTGGGGTGAAAGAAGTTGGAAGTGGCACTGTGAGCCCAAGTAGAATGAGCCTCAGAAAGGAGGTGGATTTGTATCTGGAGAGACCCTGTGACATTTTTAGCACAGTAGAGTAAAAGAGACTTTCAATATGTGCATTTTCTCTAAGAAAAAAAAAAAAAAAAAAAAAAAAAAAAAGGGGGAATAGACACCGCTTTTTTTTTTTTTTAATGGAAGTATTAAAGAGTGTAAGAACAGCAACACTTGTGAGGCTGACAGGCAGTTCAGTCCAGTGTATTAGCTCGACTATAAGCATCTGTTCAGGTACATCTAAGCAAGGCAAGCACAGAGGGATGCTTCCCCATATAGTCTTCCAGCTCCAGCAGTTTAAGAATCAAATGTTTTTGAGCCAGAGAGAGTCTCTGCTTTTAATAGCCGTCAGTTTTTTTTTTTCCTCAAGAATTCAGTCTAATTTGATCTCACTGTGTCAACAGTCCTCACTGCTGCAGTGCATACAATGCTTGAGGTCTTGTGAAAAGATGAAAGCTTTTTTACCATTATTTGTATAAATGATACTCAGATTTTTCAAATCAGGAAGGTTGCGCCAGGGGAGGTTTAGGCTAGATATTAGAAAAAATTTCTTCACTGAAAGAGTGATCAGGCATTGGAACAGACTGACCAGGGAAGTGGGGGAGTCACCATCCCTGGAGGTGTTCAAGAATCATAGAATCATTAAGGTTGGAAAAGACCTCAAGGATCTTCAAGTCCAACCCAACACCACCTAACTCACTAAACCATGTCCCTAATCACCACATCTACACGTTTCTTGAACACCTCCAGGGATGGTGACTCAACCACCTCCCTGGGCAGCCTGTTCCAATGTCTGATCACTCTTTCAGTGAAGAAATTTTTCCTAATATCCAGCCTAAACCTTCCCTGGAAATATGGGAAAGAAACGTGTAGAGGTGGTGCTTAGGGACATGGTTTAGTGAGTTAGGTGGTGTGGGTTGGCGGTTGGACTTGATGATCCTTGAGGTCTTTTCCAACCTTTATGATTCTGTGATTCTATGAAGTGTCTGTATACAGATAGTCATCCTTTCTTCCATGTGCTATTACTTTGATTACAGATATAAGTAGCTACTCAGAGCCTGGCTTATTCTTTGTGGCTACAGCTACCTCTTTCACATCAACCACATCTGGAAATACAGTAATGAAGTTTTGGGTAGATCTAGATGTCTAGATGAGAACTTTGTTCCATTCAAGAGAGTAAGATTCATCTTCAATGGAAATCACATAGTCAAACTATAAATCCCTGAGTGTGATTCAGAGTTAATGCTGATATCCTTGTGCATGTTATATAGTTATATATCTAAACAGTTCATTTGTGTACGGTAAGCAAAAACTTGTAGTAATTAGATGACAGATTCAGTCTGCTGGGGAAATGATCTTGGTATCAAAGAGAGCAGTTTTATTTCTGTGTGAACAAGATGGATGCAGTTGTGTAGTTGTGGTGTCTGTCCAGGAGTAAACAGCTTGCATCCTGGATCTTTTCAGTACAGCAGTGTAACATGTATTGATTTATTTGGAAATTCACATTGGACAGAGTTTAATAACTGTTATTTTCTTCTCTAGATAAAAAAGGTTGCAATATATCTATGTCGCAATAACACTATTCAGACAATGGAAGAGCTTCTTTTTGAGCTGCAGCAAACCGACCCAGTGAACCCAATAGTCCAGCATTGCGATAATCCTCCATTTTACCGTTTTGCTGCCAGTAACAAAGCCTCAGCTGCAGCTTCTGGTATGACCTAAATATACTTTTAAGTTATGGTCTCCTGCTCTTCCCAATCTTCGTGTCTTTGAAAAAACAATCTCTCAGTTTTGGACCCTTTCAGGCCTGTGTATATATAAAGTGCAAGTTTCAGGGCCTTGTTGCACATCTAAATTACAGTTCTTTTTGATTCCTAATGTTGTATGTGCTTTGTAAACATATGCTTAATTATTTCAGCTAGTGCAACAGGATATTCCCAATGTTTGGTGCTGTTCAGAAGTCTTACGAGGTGGTTCTTCTACCACTAGTTTCTCAGAACAAGCAATCATCACCAATGCTGTGGTTACAGCAGATACACCAAAGCAGCAGTTTCCTGAAAACAGAGATCCTCAATTGTCTGGCAATTCTGTTTTCAAAGGCAAAAAGCTATTTCTAAGCTGCATTAGTCAAAGATACGCAAGAGACCCCCACCCCAAATTCAACTTTCTCAATGTTTTGCCGAATTCTTGAAAAAAATAGGTTATGTCACCTGCGAATGAACTTAGTTCAAGGAGTGGAAGAGTATCAGTATGTTAATCTACCCCTCAAAGCATGTAAATTCTACACCATTCAGCCATGCAAGCAGGTCCTGTTTTTTAGAGGTAACAGTGTTCATTCATATGCACAAGTTCTTGCAGGATGATCACTTTGTGGCTACTAAAGAAATTAAAGTTATGTGCTTTTATTGCTTTGAAAATGCTGTCTGCCACATGTAACAGCTGTTCTTATTGACATCTCATCTACAGGAACCACCTCTAGTAGTAACACTGTTGTGGCTGGCCAAGATAGCTTTCCTGATGTAGAGGAGAACAAAATGGTGAAAGAGACTGATGAAAGGTTTGTGGTTTGTTTTTATTCCTCCAAAATGTATGCATTTTCCTAGGCTAAGGATGAGATGTTGGGCAAAGTTCTACATTGTTCTGTGAGGAACTCTGATGCTCAGACTAATCTTAAGTGGCATTATCCCAGTAAGACCATTTTAAAATGAGTGTATGTAAAAGTGAAAAAAAAAGCTATTCACATTATTCTAGTTCCTGAGTGTCGTTATATTGTAGAGGAACATCTGTTAAATAGATAATGGTTTTGTAGGTATTATCCACAAAGGTGAAAGAAAATCAAGTGTGTACGTAATAATGACTATTAAAATCTCTATTAAAAATCAGGCTTGGTAACACCTTTCGATTTCATGGACAGCGAGTAAAATTTAACATGCAGATTTCTATCTGTGATTGCAAGGACACCTCCTTTGTCTGCATAAAATGTTTTACAGAGGAAGGCTATGTGAAATATTTTGCTCAGAAATCGTACATTCAGTTTTGTCTTTTATTACTTGTGGTACATACTGACAAATGATATATGAATAAATGCAAAGCTTAAGGACCATCAGATCTGTGAGAACAGACAGACGTATATTTCTTCTCTCTGAAAACCTCTAATTTTTTAAGACAACTTTGAATGACTTCTCGTTGCATTCATTAGTATGTGTATTAGGATTATGCTATCCTGTTGTTCCTGGTAGTTGCTAGTATCACTTCAGTAGTCCAACGCACCTTCCACAGGCTCAGAGCTTAGAGGTGCAGAGACAATTATGTGAGCAAACTTTTCTGTACCTGAAAGCCTTTTGAGTCACTTTCCTTCTACATATTATAAATATGAGTGGCATTTTGTCAGGTTAGTTATGTCTGTCTGCTAATTTAAATGTAAGTAAAAAATGGCACTCGTCTTAGTACTAAGGTTTCAAACTGATAATAAAGAGGATTTGACTCAAAATTATGGTTTTCAGCATATGCACTAGAAATGTGCTTAGAAGGAAGATAAAACCATTTTTCCTCTGGATTAGTTTTTTATTATTCTTTACATGTATGTTTGTGACTACATAGTTTTAAGTTTAGTTGATATGCAGATAAGTTGAGCAAACATCATCTCCTACTATACTTTGAATCTAACTGTTTTCAGGGTTTCTTGTCTTACCCAAATTTTAAATGTGACTCCAAAAAGGTTTTTGTCATTTAGATCTGCCAGAGCCTATATGATAAAAATGAAAGGAAAATTGCAAAGGTCTGATATTGGTATTCTGATTCCTATTGAAAGACTTCTCAGATAAAAATGTAAAATAATTTGCCTGAATTAATTGCTGGCATTTACATTATCAAAGACACTAAAAACTGTAAATGCATCTACATTTCAAAACCAATGTGTCAGTCTTAGAATGTCCATTAAAATTGATCTCGTGTCAAGACATATTAAATAATGTTTGCAGAAGGTAATAGATTGTAAACAAACTATTCTTATAAATGTGGACCTTTTTGGAATAACATGAAGCTAATCAGAAGATATCTATGTGTTTATGTTGACACAATATGATGTAAAATGCCATGCTCTCAAGTAATTTCTACAACCTATATTCTCCATTTGTTTTATACAGGACAGAATTTCTGTCTGCATATTACTTCATAATTTGTTCCTTAACTTTGTTCTTTTATCTTTTTTTAGATATGGCAGATAAATATGTCAGTAATTGTCAGTTTGTGCACATTTATTAAAGGACTTTATTAAAATATAGGAGAAAGAGATATGGGAAAGACAGAAAAGGGCAGAATTAAGATGGCTTGTGATGCCTTTTTGTCACTTTTACAATTAATTTATTGTGCTTTTATGAGACAGGCATGCTTTGGAAATAGCATAATATGTCAATGTATTGTTAAATACCCTGCAATAAGATGTATGCACATTAATAAGAAATTGAATTGAATGTTGTGGAGAGAACCTTCAACCTTAACCTTTTTTAAAATACATATAGTTGTTTTAACATGGCTATTTGTAATTAATTTCCCAGCTTAGCAGAAACTGTGATGTTTTTACATCCTCACTCGTGTGTGAGCCCCTTGCATGACTCCTCTCACTCCACTTCAGGCCTGATTACACTGACAGCACAAGGAGGTGGAGGAATCCAAAGGAGATCACTAGTGAAAATTAGCTTATTGTGGATCTGTGGCAGGTTTGAGGACAGCTGTGAACAGTTTGTTCTGGCTCTCATATCCTTTAACTCCTCTGCTAGATCTGCACTGGCAGTTGCTGGATTTTCCACTTGAAGGGTGATCTGCTGCGGCTTTTGCTGCTTGATACATGTGCGGGCTTGACTTTGGACTACTGAGTCAGTTACTGTTTTAGCAGGTTGCCAGAATTTTACCCATGAGCATGGGCTGTGAAAAAAGACTATCTGTGAACAGTTTATATCTCAGTTCAGCCTTAGCACAGTTTCTTGCTTCAAGAAAATCACACATTTGCAGCAAGAGACTTTTCCCTCTGCTAAGCTGTAAAAGCTTGTGACACAGGAGCACACTGCCACGAAAATCTTCTGCAGAAGGAAACAGCATTACATTCACATTGCTGTCTACTCCTGTATAAATGTGCATGGATAAGGAAATGCTTTTTTTGTAGAATAAGCATATAGTCCAGATGTTTCATGTCAGTCTGTGTTTTTAATGAAGATTTTTCTTGCATTTGAAGGTTCAGTAATGTAATCAGAGCACATACCCGACTAGAATCAAGGTACAGTAATAGCTCCGGAGGATCTTATGATGATGACAAAAGTAAGTTTTGTTATTCAATTTGATAAATTTCTGATGTTTTGGTGGGAGAGGAGAACATTTTTCTGACTGGTGGAGGCTCTCTGTTCTAAACAGTTCTGTATAAACAGGAATGTAGCAACACCATACATGGAGTGTCCTTATTTTACCTGCATAACTCATTTAATTAATTTCCTTTGTTTAACCTGGGCTCTGTCAAATCTATTTAAAGCCCAGAGAAGGTCACAGAAGGCAGCAGCAGCAAATCCTCCAGACAGTAACACCTTGAACCTTTCATACACAGCAAGGCAAAGACTTCCAAGAGCATTACAGCGAGTACTCTGAATTGTGCCCTTCGCCAGTATTTCCCTCCAAATCAAGTGCTGTTATATGAGCATGAAGAAGAGATTCAGCAGTTTCCAAAAATGAGTCCTTATCTCATCTTTAGCTTTTCTGTGCTGTCTGCAACCAATTTCTGGCTGCACTGTGCAAACCTGTGCTAAGGGGGGACAGTGAAATAGGGCTCTCAAGCACACTTGTTGCTCTTTATGTAATTCTGCTGAACAGTAAATGGACACTTGATGGTGAACAGAGATTCCAAAAAAAAACCAAGATATTACCATCAAGTACTGAATTACAGCATAGCTTTTAGGAGTTGGATGGTTTGAATTAATTTATGGGGTGAATTGTAAAGAAGCCAATCCACAGATTTTGGTTAGATCCTAACCAAATGTAAAAAAGGCAAGACCTTTTTATAGACATATATCTCTGGCTTAATAAAGCCAGGTCAAATAATACAGAGGCCATAATGTCTTGGTGCTACAGACACCAGTTTGAGACAGTATTTTGACTTTAAAAATCAAAGGTTTTATATATTTTTTTATCCAAACTATTTCTTGGCAATACTTTTCTGCAAAATATGGAAGCACTGTTAAATAAAATGTGATAGGATGATTTTATCTATACCATTAACTATTTTTCATAATCATGAAGTACAGTATTTACTATTTACAAGATATTGTGTATGTACATGGTGCAGTATTTCAATACACAAAAAAATGTGCAACGTATTAAACTCAGTGGGTTTTAGTACACTTTTTTTTCTTATGGCTTTCTCATGCTGCAGCTATTAAAAATTCTTCAGTAGATGTTAAATGGAGCACCAGCAGTAATCTGATCTGCATGAACAATCTTTCAAAATAGAACAATGTTTATATTATCAGAACATTCTTCACGAGTGGCTGGTTTTGACAAGGGCTTTGAGTAATGAAAGGTTAAAAAATACAGAAATTTTCTTTGAGTCTTTTGGAATGTCTCCTCAAGCCACTGCCCAAATGTTTTTTTGCTGCCTGTATCTGCAAGCTTTATCTTACTGTGAATGTTTATTCAAGGCTTGCTTCTCACAGGGGTTCTTTCCACAAGTATACAAATGCCTCGATGTAAAATAAAATACATTTTACTTAGCTACTGACATTTGTATAGAAATCTAAAAAGAAAGAGTAATTCCTATACCATTTGTTGTTCTACAAGATAAACAATGCAACCTCCATTGAGGAAGCGTAACTTATTCCCTCTGGCAGGCATCCCAGGCTGTGAAGGAGCTGGTGGTATGGCTTCTCTCTTCTCTCCAGTCCACTTGAGCAGATGTGTATTGCTGAGGATTTAAATAGGGAACACAACTCTGCAGCACAGAAACTTTTGTTCAGGCAAAGATTGCATGTTAAGGTGCAAAGTGATTCTTTTTTTTCTCAATCTGCACATAAACCTATGAAAAACTGAGTGAGGAGCTAGGTCTTAGTGTGGACTTCATGAAGCAGTATTGTGTGAAACACTTCAATTGGTAGTAATAAATTGTGACTGTGTAGTGCTTTTTATGTGAAAAACATCTGGCAAACACTATCTGGTTAATCCTTAAAAGATTAATATGTGAAAATGCTATGCTTTGCTGCATTATTATGTCACTTTATTCTTATTTGTCTGTGACTAATAAATCATCCTCCAGAGGATGAGAGAAATAAGTAGGGGTCTAAATTATAAAGATCTAAAGTGCTTCTTGGAAGATTAACACTGAAGAATGGGAATTATAAAGTTGACATTGTAGTAATAATTGGTGGAGCAGCTACTGCATTGAAGGGCTCCTGAAGAACTGGAAACCTGAAGACATTTTGTCAAAACCAAGAAGTTATGTGCATTAGAAAAATATAGTTCTGTTACTTTTCTAGGCATCAAAACAGTTTTGTTTTGCGTAGCAAAGCCGACAAACATCAGATATGTGCTGTTAAAAAAAAAATAAAAAAAGGTTAAGGAAAGTGCTGGGAGTTTCAAACCTACCTAAAATGCAGAATTGTAACAAAAAAGCAGAGCAAAAAATAATGCTCTCATTAAAAATTCAGAAAGGACAATGTCTGGATATACATCAAGAACAGGCCTGGAAAGGATGCTTTCCTTGGCAGTGTATTGCAGACTGCCAGACCTGAGAAATAAAAACTGACCAAGGGGAAAATTGAGAAGAATGAGAGGGAACAAAATATGGGAGAGATGAACAAAGCTGTGAGGCTGAGAGAAGACAGAAAGTGGTGGAAATAACTTACTTGACCCACATCATTTCAGATAAACAGGTGGAAGAAAAAAACCTATTGCTTATTAACACAGCAGCTGTCATACTGAAGCAAAGTTAAATACATCTTTGAGAAATTCAAGAGGTAATTCATCCCTGTTGAAAGAAAATAACCCTGAAAATGTTTTCTGCATTCCTTATGCCTCCTTCCTAATTCAGGTCATTTAACTTCTGCCTTTGTAGCATCACTCAGCAGGGCACTAGTGAAAAGTTGCAAGAATGTGTCACTGGTACACGGCTTCTTGCAGCAGATGGTTTCCAACAGCAGCTTTGTTGGCTGAACTTTCATCTCGTTTTTGAAGAAAAAGTCTGTTGTTTGGTGCTTTGTGATCTGGATCCAAAGCTACTAAGTGACAGCAGGGATTCAGCTGCAGCTCCTACCATTCAGTGATATCTGTCTAGAATCTGTTTAATTTCCAACACCATGAAAGAGGGATTAAAAATGCATCACTTGTTATTGAACCCAGGAATTTGCAAACCTCATGTCATCTTATCACTTCCAACAGCTGAGCTGATATGTTAGCATACTCTATTTTATTATTTCTCCAAAATGGTTAACCAGTCTTGGTTTTATGCACTCTGTTTTAATGCTTTTTCATGCAGATGATCCTGTTTCTCCATATACAAGCTGGTTATTAAATATTGTTGAAACCAAACAACCACATCCCCTGCCCATGCCTTACAATGGAGGATGCTGGGCACCACTTGTGGACTACCTCCCAGAAACCATCACACCCCGGGGACCCCTTCATAGGTGAGCAGTTTATCATTCTGACATTTCAAACAGTGAGACGCTTCCTCTTACTGGTTCACCAACACCAATCCAACTGTCCCACCCCTCAGAACATCTGAAAATCATACCTTTAATTTCTGCTGATTTCCAGTGCTAAAATCAACATACAATGAAGGCTTGCAATTCTACCACATTTCTACCAGAAAGCCTGTTTACAATGTAGGGCGTAGCTTTCTGATAAGAATCAAACTGAAGAAACAACTAAAACAGAAAAGGAAAATTTCTCTCTCCCAAGCCACTGTAGCTATTAGCACTTTTTCACCCTTGATCTTTCATTCTAACTAGGCTATGCATATTCTGAAAATCCTCTTTTACATAATTTGTATTGACAGTAATAGTGTGCTTTTCAGTGATTGCTACTTACCTGCTTAATACTGTAACTAAGGTGCTTCAGCATTAATCATACTGAGAAGAAATGCTACAAATTGGAAAATCTAGAGATTTTTTTATTTCTTCAGAAACAGCCATCATATTACTGTTTTCCCATCTCCAAGAGGTTTCAAACTGATGCTGTGATTTAACTTCCAGGTGCAATATTGCTGTCATCTTCATGACTGAGATGGTAGTGGATCACAGTGTGAGAGAAGATTGGGCTCTTCACCTCCCTTTATTGCTACATGCTCTCTTTTTAGGTAAGACCAACAGAACAAGAAATAAAGTATAAAGGTATTCCTGTCCTTTTAGTTTAATTTTGCAGAAGCTGTGGAGTTGTGTTTCTTATACATTTTTAATTATTATTTATTTCCTAAAAAAAAAAAAAAAAAAAAGCCTCAGGTAGTTACAGCCTGTGAATTAGTATCATAACTTTGAAGCTTTTGAATATTTTGGCCAATTTCACCCAAATTTGAGAGGTGGGTAGAAATTTGAAGATGACTGAATTCCTAAAATATCTCAAAAAAAAACCGTAGCCTCGCCCTGCGAGAAAGGCAGGCAAAACTCAGCATTTGTACAGTCTGGTTTGTGATGGGCAACTGAACAGTCAGCACATGCCTTAAATCTGGACTACACACACCAGTGCTGTCTCTTGTCTTTGCAAAAATATTATATAGAGAGCTGAGATTACTGTACTACAGAGGTGGTGAAGGTAGGGCACAGATCACTGGAAAGCAACCTTCATTAATTTCATTGCTAATGGAATATTATAATCAGCGTTTTCCCTTATATATCTGACTATAGAGGCACTGCTTCTTCCGCACTGCTGTATCTCCTCTTGACTGTAACGCAGTTCAGCTGGAAGGTGATACCTTCCTTACCCTACCACTTATCATTATGAAAAGAGAGTGGCCTAATTTTTTAGCACACAAGAGTATTTAGCATTATAAAGCCATTCCCTAACTTTTATCGTTGATAAATAGTATTTTTCAAAATAAACACAGCCAGACACTTGTGAAATAAATGTATTATAACTGGAGATTGCAGTCTACTTCTCGTTCAGTCACCATAGTTACCACTAAGTCGCTTCACTGTCAGTCTGGGAAGATTTCAGCAGGCAAAAAAAGATTAAATTGGGAGGTTACAGCACAGTGGTAGAATATATGTGATATACATCTGTATGTAGATGAAGAAGAAGATACTTCATTCTCCTTTTCTGCTACTCTGTTACTAACTATTCTGTTTGAAATTTTTTGATGGAGGTTTTTTTTGAAAATGCACACTCATCAGATAGTCATGTTTTATATATTACTACACTGATTTCACAAATGTCTAATGAAACACAAGAATTACAGCCAGGAGTTTGTCGGATGAGGCTTTCAGGGCCAGTTTCAATATGACATTTCACACATGTTCTTCACTTAAAAGTTATTTTGTGGCTGCCCATTAACAATTTTTCACTTCTGGTTTATATTGCTGTGAACTTTCTAAGTGTAAGAGGGAGCTGAAAGAGAACTGGGTAAGTGCATGAATTAAATCAGTGACCACCAACTGATGAAACGTCTTTAGTATGATTTGTAACAAGTGTAAGAAAACTAGTGCTTACAGTTAGAAATTCTCAGAAGAATAAATGAATAACTTAAGGCAGGAGTAGTGTGCAGCAGGGTGGCCATGTCGGTTGAGACAGCTTTAAGAAGCCATCAGGTAAATAAACATATGCAGAAACAGAGTTATGGTATTAGTAATCCATTATAAAAATACTGATTTGTTCATGCAATAATGTTTCAACATTACAGTATTTCATAAGAAATAAATAGAAATTTACTAATAGCATTTGAGAAAGTCCCTTGGCTAAGAAATCTCAGTTCTCAAATGTGAAATTAAAGCTAAATGTAACTTGTAACTAACTGTAACTCTTTTAGTGGTAACTAAAATGAGATCACAGCTTCCAGGCTTCAAAGTTCAGTTTCTCTGGAGTTGTGATATCTCCTGTGGAAAATTTTTCTATATTTTGAAGTAGAGCTCTATTGTAGTTGTAAGGAACTTATGCTATACATGTTAGCCAAAGGTATGAATGTGATTGAAAATGAAGTACTTCTGTCCTGTTGGAATGTGATTGGGCAGATGCATCTGACCAAAAAGGAAACTGAGAACTGGTATGGTGGCTAGCTGGAAAGCCTGTGTACTTCCATTTATTGGAAGGAGTGAGAAAATACTAAAATGAAATAGTTTTGCAATATATGTGTTTAATAGGCTACTGGGTGGTTTGTAGTACTGAGAGTGAAGTAGAGAGACAGACTGCTGGTGTGAACCTGCCTGTCTCAGTAGCGCGTGGAAATCACTGCTGTTATAAACTCTTTCGTAACCAATGTGAAATGAGTTGAGCAGCTTCCTTTCCCATGGAAATATGTCCACATCACAGAAGTTTACCCTCTCAGGAACTCTTGAAGCTAAAGAAGAGCCCAGTGCTGGACAAGCACAAAGACTGCACTGTCCTTCTTGCTTCATAACTGGAATATCTGTGTCAATACTTTCACACAGTTCTAGGGTTTAACAGGATTTCAGTCACAAGTGCTGCCAATATAGAATTTATTTTCAACTAGAATAACTCTTTGTATCCTTTTCAGTCTATCTTAGAACAGGGTAGGATGGGTTCATTATCTCCTGGCAGTGGAAGGAAATGGAGAAAGGATAATAGGAGCAGAAACCTGAAGAAACTGAAAAAGAGGTGGGTGGGTTGGCTGTTGTTCTTTTGGAGGAGGCTACGGGCAGATGAGTAAGACCAAGAATCACAGGACCTCCAAAGACCTGCACAGAGGAGCCAAAGACACATTGTTCAGACTATGACAGTAGGAGCAGCTTCATTTTTGCAGGCCAGACAAGAAAAGAACCAGTGTGACTGGAGTATATTAGAAAACGCCTGACTTGAAAGACCTGTTGGCTAATGCCACTTAGAGTAATGAATGAGCTGCTTTTCAAAGAGGAATATCCTGAGAAGAGAGGAGCTGAAGGAGAACACGATTCAATTTTTCAGCACTGAAACTGCACCTAAACAGAAGGGGGTATTTGTAAATATCCTGGAAGATACTGAAAGAGAATTGAAAAGAGATTACTACCACAGAGTGTAGTATTTTACAAACATGTTTCCCTTATACTCGTAATTTGCGATTTATTCAGACTGTGTTAAAATCTTACAAGCAGAAGTAGTGCTAACCAGATCAGAATCTTTCAGTGATAGACATTTGGGTTCAGTTCTGCACCCTGAGCTAGTGGCTAATTTCTTAAGCTATTCACTGGTAGCTGAAGTTCTGCTCTCGTGAGACCCCACCTGGAGTACTGTGTTCAGATGTGGGGCCCCCAACATAAAAAAGACCTGGACCTAGTGGAGAGAGTCCAGAGGAGAGCCACAAAATTGATCAGAGGGCTGGAGCACCTCCCCTATGAGGATGGGCTGAAAGAGTTGGGGTTGTTCAGCCTGGAGAAAAGAAGGCTCCAAGGAGACCTAATAGCAGCCTTCCAGTACCTGAAGGGGGCCTACAGGAGAGATGGGGAGGCACTCTTGATCAGGGAGTGTAGTGAGAGGACAAGGGGTAACAGGTATAAGCGGAAAGAGGGTAAATTTAGACTAGACATTAGGAAGAAATTTTTCACTGTGAGGGTGGTGAGGCACTGGAACAGGTTGCCCAGGGAAGCTGTGGATACCCCATCCCTGGAGGTGTTCAAGGCCAGGCTGGATGAGGCTTTGAGCAACCTGGTCTAGTGGAGGGTGTCCCTACCCATGGCAGGGGGGTTGGAACTCGATGATCTTTAAGGTCCTTTCCAACCCAAACCATTCTATGATTCTATGATTCTTTTTCAAGGGATTTTGTCCATCAGTTCCTTTCCTAATAAATCACTATCTACCTCTTACAGTTTGCACTTGCAGATACTGAGGCAAGCAATGTAATTACAACCACCACCTCTTTAGAGGTTTTCCATCCCTGTCAAATTAACACTGCAGTGAGAGAGAATGCATAAAGTTGTATTGCCAGGAATTTTTTTGTACCTCCTGTATGGGACCTCAGTCTGGAAACTAAACATAAACATACAGTGAAGTAAAAACACTAGCAACTGTGTCCATAAATACTTCATCTTTTGTTTGTTTGCACTGTTGCCATGAACTGCCTTGGAATTTTTGCTATCTCTGGAATGTGAACTTGTTTATTATTACTTCATACTCACTGATTGCTGTAACCTTTTCTTTTAGGTCTTGACCATTACCGCCCTGAGGTCTTTGAACACAGTAAAAAGTTACTGCTTCACCTTTTGATTGCATTGTCTTGCAATAGCAACTATCAAGCCATTGCATCAGTCCTTCTTCAGACCAGAGAGATGAATGAGACCAAAACTCTGACAGTACAACCAGCATACTTACCTGAATATCTTTATACAGGTATTAAAGAAAAAAAAAATAAAAAACCATTATATTATACTGTGAGGTTTTTGAAAGTAGGGTGTCAACGTTACTCTCCTAATATATAACAGTTTTGATAAATTAAAGTGGCAAAGTGGGAAATGTGAACAGTTCACATTAATATTAATTCCATGCGAACTACCATAGAGATGTGCCCAAATTATTATAACTTTTCACGATAGTGAGAAAGCTATCTGATGTAAGGCAAAATATATAATGTAGAGTTTTAAACATTAATACAGCTAATAACTTCCTAACTTACCCCTCAGGGAGCCAGAACTGCTTTAAATGAGGGCAATCACTCTTCAACCTTCAAAATAAATTAATAAATAATTCCAGTAGAGGAAAAGCAGCAAGACTATGCATCTCAGATTTTCCATTATTAAATTAAATTTCACGTGATATACACCCTCCTTTATATCGCAGATACACTTCATTTCTGTCCTGAAATCTGTTTCTGCATTAGGAGTCTTACTTCAGACCTCTAATGAGGTCTGAACACCCAGATGGGTGTTCTGTTAACTTCTAGTGATTTACCTGTTTTTAAGAGGTTGGTTGAGAACAGTCTGTAGAAAGCAGCTAGCTAGATTTGCTATTATAATGTAGTATTACTAAAAGCAAGCATACTTTCGAGATTTGAAGGAATCACAGAACCAGTGTAGAGTTACGACGGTAGGATTAGTTGTCTGGGAGAGGGTGAGTAACTTTACCGTAGAGTGAGAAATGAAAACGAGAGATAACCAAATTAGTGACATTTCTGTGGTTCCTTAGAAATATAACCAAAAGTAATAAGTAGTTTGGCTTTATGAAGAATATTACTTGAATACTGGTTATTATTTTTTATGAGATACAAAAAGATATTTTAAAGTAATGAGAAGGGTGGATATTTATTTCAGATCAATGAATTAATTTTGCCTTTTCAGGTTTCGTTCTGAATAATAGTCCACACAAAATTACCTCTTGAGTTGTGTAGATATCTTTTCCAATGCATGTCCATGAATTATTAAATACAAAATAAAATTCTTACATTAAAATTATATTACTGCTTTTCTGACAAAATGAGACACTGTTTTCATTCCTGTCTCTGAAAAATTTAATTGCTACCCTGTGTCTGGGCCTCTTAGGTCCAAGAAGTTATCAAAACTTTGTATTTGGATTCTTTCTTTATCAGCTAATATGAAGAGTGAGAGTATGGGTGAATAGCTGCACTAAAGAATCCTAACTGAAAATACTTCGACTCAGGTTCATTCCAGGTTCATTCCACATAATGTCAGGCAACTAAATTAAGAGTCTCCTGACCTGCAAAGGATGTTGTCAGTAGAGAGGCCACTCCTGCTTCCAGTCTTCTTGCAAGGCCAGTTTATCTGTTGTAGCTACAGCCTAAGATGACTAGCAGTCTAACCTTAAGAAACAGGTCTTGGTTTCTCATTCCAGCTCTGAAGTTGTGTGTGGCAAGCTTTTGATCTAGCAGAACTCTTACTCAGATGCTTAACCTTTATGCTGAACATATTTAGTATGAGTAGTCCAGTGTTTAGTTACTAAAGTTGCTGAGCAGAAGCCTTGAACAACTGTCTCCGTTTCCATTACATTTGTAAAATTCAGACCACATCATTGTCCTAAAAATTCCACCATGCAGAGATTTTTTTTCCTCATCAGACTAGCCCAGAGAAGTGAGCTGAACTTTGCATGCACTTAGCCAACCTCAAAATTCACTTTACAGAAAGACATCATTCTGATTGTAAAATGGCACAAAACATTTAGTTTTCAAGTACTGTAGTTCTTGTGCAGTAAAAAAAAAAATAAATCTTGGCTTTGCTGTTTTTCGTTTTATATTGGATTCAGCACATTTACAAATGGAGTACCATTTTCACTCCCACTGGCGTGTGAGGATGGTTGTGTTCTGGAGGTTTTCCCTATGTTTCTCAGTAGGAGTTTTCTGCTGCTGACTCTGAAAAGAGCTGCTGGTGGACACTTTCATCTGTAATGCTGGCCCAACAGTGCATTCCATCTTTATCTCCTCCCTTTTTGCTGGCAGGTGGCTTTGACTTTCTGCGGGAATACCAGTCATCTCCGGTGCCAGACTCTGGCTTGAGCTCCAGCTCCACCTCTTCCAGTATCAGTCTGGGAGGCAGCAGTGGAAATCTCCCACAGATTACACAAGAGGTTGAGGACATGGACACTGCTGCTGAAACAGATGAGAAAGCAAACAAATTAATTGAGTTTCTGACAACCAGGTAATGGAGATAAGCAGAGGTTACATTCGTACTCAAAACACATACTTTCATGTCTTCTCTACAATTATCTGTAGCGACTTAAAAGACTCAATGGAAACTGATCAAGCCTTTATGGTAATTACGGACTCCCATTCTTATTTTATTGATACTTTAGATACTTATAGAAGTAGGTAGGTACTTAAAAGTGCTACAGTGTCAGGAACAGCAGAAGAAAATCTTGCCTAACAGGAATAAAATGTTTAATTGACTGATAGGGTTATGTTCAACAATGAAATAATGGAAAAAGACGGTTTTATTATTATAAAATTAGATAGGAGGTGTGCAGGGCATAGTGAAAGGCCGTGGTGACACCAATACTAACAACTGCAGCCAGCAGATCCTAGGCACAATGCTAAATTAAAAAATAGTGATTTGCTTATGCAGCTCTCTAACTGGTTTAAAAGAGAGGCTTTGTAAGATACAGTGTAGGAACATTTATTTACTTGTATTTTGCTCATAAAATTCTGTTCAGTTGCATGTTTTCCAGGCTATGGCCCTGGAAATATCTAATTTAATAAAAATAATAATAATTACCTTTACAGTTTACATATTTTAACTGATTTACATTTATTTCAGATTACTCAAAGAAATTTTGCATTTTGTTATGTATTTCTTTAAGGGCATTTGGTCCACTTTGGTGCCATGAAGATATCACACCCAAAAATCAGAACACCAAGAGTGCTGAACAGCTTACTAATTTTCTGCGTCATGTTGTATCTGTATTTAAAGATTCCAAGTCAGGTAGTAATTTTTTTTTTCCTTACGCAACTAAAAGAATATTACCTCAAGGTCACACTGGATGTTTATCCTGTGACTTAGTAGATCTGCTTATGCAGAAGCATGATTTATTGTATGTCTTAAAAAGGATGTATGACATATGAAAGAACTGCTTTAAAAAAATCATGTTAGATTGGACTGTGGCTGAATGTTAAATCTAACATTTCGTCAAAGCTGTTGGTAGAACACATTTTGATTGATTCTAACAGATAAAAGCTCCTCTGTGTCCTGTTGGTAAAATACATCATAGTTACTAAGTAAATGTACTTTGTTAAATTTCTCCTGGCAATTAAAGTTTACTTTTAAGTTATTATATTTTTAGAGTTTAGGAAATGTACTGATTATATTTTGAAAACCAACACAGTCACTAATTAAATATCTTCCAAGATCAAAGCAGAATGCAGCATCAGTATTTATATTTAAGATCTTATCCAAAGCTTTCTGAAGGTAATAGAAGGACTCCCAGACCTAATTGGCTTTAGGTCTGGGAGCGTTCAGAAGTTACTGTGTTGCTGCCAGCAAGTAGTGGATGGCTTGAAAGTTTGTCCAGAAATTGTAAAAAAAACTAAATCAAATGAAGAATTTTGGTTTTTGCTGACAAACATTTGCAGACTCAGAATTTTAATTTTGCAGTTTTATTTTCTTACATTCTGTATGAAATAAATGTAACGAGTGGGAAATTCTCCCAAACCCAGACATTTCTGCATCTCTATTTCTCACAGGGGTTGCAGAATGCACTACAGTACATATCCTCTCCACAGAGTTGGTTCAGCCCATTTATGACCCACTGTAAAGTCTGCCATTAAACAAAAAAAAAAAAAAAACTTACATACTCTTCTCTTGCTTAGGTTTTCATTTGGAGCAGCATCTGAGTGAAGTTGCTTTACAAACAGCTCTTTCAAGCTCTTCAAGACATTATGCAGGTCGCTCTTTCCAGATATTCAGGGCCCTAAAGCAGCCCCTTTCTGCACATGCATTGTCTGACCTCCTGTCAAGATTGGTGGAAGTTATTGGAGAGCATGGAGATGAGATTCAGGTATGCATGTGTACATAATGCTTCTTAGTACTGTTGATTTAATGTTTACTTAATTTAAAATCACCGTTTTAACAAGGTGTTCTGGAGTCAAGTGATGCAAAGTAGAACATGGCCTTAGAAAAGGTTACCTCTGAGTTTACTGAATCCATATGTACCTTATCAAAGCCTTCATCAGGCTGCTACAATCTTATGTAGCTCTAAAGAGAACAACTAGAAAAGATCTAGTAAATGTCACGCAAAATTAAATCTTCATGATGACCTTTTTTTCCCTTTTCACATCATCAATTTGTGCTTAAGAAACCTATCATACTATCTGCTGATGTAATGGGACAAGTAGACACCATCTCATTTCTCAAATGTTAACGTCTTTTGGAGGAAAGAAATCTACACAATCCATAACGATACAAGACTTACACTGACCTAATTTGATACAGTCCTCTCTTAGTGAATTATGATAGTCACTTGGTTTAGCTAAACAGACTGTACTCTTCTGAAATTTTACCATCAGAGGCTATTTATTGTGAAATTCAAGACTTAAAGAGAAGTACTAGCAGTTAAAATGACTGACATCACCTCCATAATTTACTTAGGTAATGAAACTGCCACAAGATGACAGTAGTATTCTGTCACAACTGCTTGTGCAGTATTTCAATCAGTGACCTGAAGGCAGAGGTTCTGTATGCCATTGCCAGTCCTCTGATGAGATATGTGCCCTTCTTGCATGCCTTCATTAGACCATTCAGAGGCAGAAAATAAAACACATTTGCAGTGACATTTTTATGTTCAGGGCAGTGGCATTTATGTGAAGGTTGTTTTTTTCAGGAGAAATTCTAAGTTTTCTGTAGGTGCCTATTCCTTTTATGAACTGAAGATTTTTAAATGTTCACTATTTTGAATGTCTTTGTTGAAATGGTTAACCTCATGCATTGACAGGGGTATGTAATGGAGGCACTACTTACTTTGGAAGCTGCTGTGGATAATCTGTCCGACTGTTTGAAGAATAGTGATCTTTTGACAGTGTTATCACGGTAAGACCGTGTTCTCCTAACTATATCTTTTTTTTTTTTTTTAGTGTCTCATGGTATCAAGTGTGCAGTTCTGAAGTCTGACAGCATAAAATTATTTTTGTAAGACTGAGCTCATTTGTAACCTTCAGAGTTAAGACTAAGAGCACATCTCAGTCAAATTTTGCAGTAGTTGAAATAATGTTGTTAGAACTAATGAAACTTCAGAATGCATTGTAAATTCTGTCTTGCTGCCACTTGGCTGTAACTTACTTTAATATCCTTTAAAAATACAGTATTTTTTACCATTGTACCATATACTTGAAAACATATCTGGGAAGAGACATGTTTTTTTGAATATTGGTTTCATACAACCTGTTGTTCTCAGATGAAGTTTTCCCCAAGAAGTAAATTATCATGGTTTGTTCTCCTTGATAAAACTAGGGAGAATTTTGTTCCATATGTACATAACCCCTGGATTTTTTGCCAGACATATAAACCATCTTTGTGAAACTCTTGGCCTTAAAGTAGACCTTTGTACATGGAGGGAAATTGCAGGCTCCTTCTGTAACACAGCTGTTGACAGTACTGAGAGAGATTAATGTCTCTCAGACTCCTTATAGCAATGACAGAATAGGGAACAAGTTTGAAAAATGTCCATAAGTTACCAAGCTTTACATGCAGAACAAAAATGCAAGGGCTATCATTTCTGAAGCTAGTAGGCAGGGTGCTATATATTATTCTGCAATGGCAGAAAACAAATGTTGCCCTGTGACAGAGCAGAGCTGGGGAAATACAGCTTATACTTTCTAAACCAAGAGCTATTTAGCTTTCTTTAGTGCAAGAGCAAGATGGAGCAGGGAAAACTAAACACTCCAGAAAGCAGTGGGATGCAATATTATTTACCCTGACACTATTGATTGCATAAGATCCTCTTCGAATATTATAGACAGTAGGGATTCACAGTATGCGAGGTAGGAATGGGACCAAAGAGCCAGGAGTTAGCTGCTCTCCAGAACAAACTTTGCTTGCATGTGTCAGCACAACATGCCCGTTTGTACAGATAATTGGTAGGGATTGTCTGGATCATCACATGATAGTCCGTGAAGAGGCATCAGTCACTGAAATTGAAACACCTCCGCTTTCTGTAAAGCATCTTGAAGAGATGGTAGGATACAGGCAGAGGAGGATGCAATGACAATGAGGTTTCTGAAGGACCTGTACTAGGAAGAACATAGGCATCCACATGATAGGTTTCTTGAGGATAATGTGGCATATCTGTGGTTCTGCTTAAGATATGCTGTTTTATTGCCCACAGTTCTCACACTAGCCAATAAGCCATTGTGCACTTTGCCTGCCAGCTGTGCCAAATTTGGCGTTTGCTCCAGTGATGAGAGCATTTTAAAGACCAAAATTGCTTTCAGTTCTACCACTGCCCTATTATACGGGCATTTCCACAAGTCACCTCACAGCCCTGTATCACTTATCCCAGTGTTGTTCTTACCTACCTAGACTGTAGGCCATCCTGCTCTGGTTTGGTGCAGTGCCACATGAACTTCACTTCAGTCATATCTGTGGGCACTTTTGGAAAAAAAAGATAGGCTGCAATAAACAGTATAGTGTTTTACTTTTCCTATTGAAATGTTTATTTTCAGTTTGATAAATACTTGCATCCAATATGTACAAGTGTCAAGCTGTGTACTCACACCTTTCAATGTATGTTATTTATTTTGGGTGCAGGTCATCTTCGCCAGATTTAACATCAAGCACCAAACTGACTGCAAATC
>NW_010104203.1:0-29342 GCF_000699245.1 Pterocles gutturalis | reverse complement strand
GCTGAATGTTAATCCTGCAAGCAGTAACACAGCCACCGCTGAACGAAGCAGGCACCAGAGGAGCTTCTCTGTACCCAAAAAGTTTGGAGATGTTGACAAGTCCTCGGACCCACCACGCAGTGCCACGCTAGACAGAATTCAGGCGTGCACCCAACAAGGCCTGTCCTCTAAAACCAGAAGTTCATCTTCTCTGAAGGACAGTCTCACTGACCCATCCCACATTAACAATCCAACCAACCTACTGGCCACCATCTTCTGGGTTGCTGTGGCTTTGATGGAATCAGATTTTGAGTTTGAGTATCTAATGGCATTACGGTTACTGAATAAACTTCTGGCTCATTTGCCACTAGATAAAGCTGAAAACCGGGAGAAATTGGAGAAGTTGCAAGGGCAGCTAAAGTGGGCAGACTTCTCAGGACTTCAGCAGCTACTCCTGAAAGGATTCACCTCCCTTACTACCACTGATCTCACACTACAGCTCTTTAGTTTGCTGACACCAGTGTCTCGAATATCCATGGTGGATTCCTCTCAAGCTATAGGTAAAACCAGTATACTTTCCTCTCTTTCAGTTTCTGTTGCTTTGACATTTGATGACAGAATTAGGCTATCTGCACAAAACCAAAAATGGCATTTTTCTTTCTCTTTTGATATAGCACTTTTGATATAGTACTTTTACTTTGTGTTGGGTGGGCTTTTTGGAAATTTCATAGCAATGTAACATGTTTCTGAAAAGTGAATCTCTTGCACAATAGCGTTTTGGAGGAGAGCTGTCATGTATTATTTCACATTTCATTTCTAAAGCTTAGACGCATATAAAGTTTCTGAGTCCTGACAAAATAAAAACGTGTAAGGAGATATACTGTGAAATTTTCTAGAGCTTATTTTGGCCAGGTTCTCCATTTAATTGTTTTCAGAATATTACAAATTATTTGATTTTAAATCGGTGTTTCATGGGATTTTTCCCAGAAATATAAATATTGAAAACTCCTATGCACTTTTTAGATAAACTACAATAGCACATTAGTGAGTGAGGAGAGAGGCCTGCGTTACAAGGAAATACAGTAACATTTTGAAATTCCCAATTATTTAGTTGAGGTTGTGACCACTTCTTAATTATATTTCTTGAAGAGAGTTTCTGTATTGTTCCAGATATTTACTCCTCGGTCTCAGTCAGAAATACAGATATTAAGACTAATTGTGCAAACTTCACAACTAAGTCATAACAGGCTCAAACACAGAATAAGGGGATGAATGCCATGAGCAGCCTGCCCATCTCTTAAGCACCTGTGTGCCAGACTTCGGCTGGGCATTTCACACATGGGCTGTGACAATACCATCTGGAGGGATCTTTTTTTTTTTACCCTGAGTATAGCAGAAGCCTGGGGAAATTACACTCCTAACTTAGGCAACTCGTTTAATTGTGTAGAACAAGAGGGGATGAATGGTTAGCAAGATATTTTCATACATCAGATTCTTTTTAAAAAACAGATTGCATCCACATACAATTTCTTGACTTCTGAGTTCTGAACTCCCACCTGTATTGGAGCAGATTTTGTTAAAGCTGCCAGTTACATTTGCTGTCTGTAGTTCATCAACTACCTTGAGCTACGAGTTGGTGCAGAAGAGCTGAATCCCAGCTCCAGAGAAAGCCCTTACGCTAGTGACAGCAGCTGGCACTTGGCGCAGGAGCCGTCACCTAGCTTCAGAAACACCTCTTTGAGTAGTCTCATCTGACCAGTTATATCAGAATTTTGATACTTTATTGTTATTAATTTGAACAATATAAAACAATGGAAGCTATGCCTGGCAGCCTGACCAAAAAATGTTGTTCATTTATCAATACTCACTGAATTTCTTTTTGTGTTTTAGCTGAAGTAATGAAAATATCACCAGTTAAGACTGTCAATAAGCCCATTAAGTGGAAAAGATAAACGTACTCTCCAATAGGAATACAATATATACTTTTGCGAGATATGCTATCCTGTAAATACCTGTTTGTTCATGTTTTATAACAGTGCTGTTACCTAAATGATATACTGGATTTTCAAGTTAAGGCCCCTTTAAGACAAATGTGGCGTGGCCAGTGGCATGAGCAATTTGACAGGGTCTGTATGAGTTAACAGATAATGTAACATTGAAACTGTGACCTCCCACGAAACACCAACTTGAAGATCACTGTGGGTCTTGCTGTCCAAAATACACATTTTGTTCTGTATTTTCCTGTTCTAGGATTTCCACTGAATGTTTTGTGTCTCCTGCCCCATTTAATTCAGCATTTTGACAGCCCAAACCAGTTTTGTAAAGATATAGCTGAAAGAATTGCTCAGGTATCAAAGTTATTTACTATTTTGTACATCCTCAAACCCTGTAAATGCAGTTGCCTTGTTCTTAATATGTTTTGACACGTATATTTTATTAGGTTTGTTTGGAGGAGAAGAACCCCAAGCTATCAAATCTTGCGCATGTCATGACCCTTTATAAAACACACAGCTATACGAGGGACTGTGCTACCTGGGTGAATGTGGTTTGCCGTTACCTTCATGAAGCATTTGCTGATATAACTTTGAGTATGGTTACATATTTGGCTGAGGTAAGTTTTCAAAAACCTTTTACTGTTTTAACTCTTCTGTTGCCTATCAACCCAAAGACTTGAAATCTGCCTGTGGATTACTGGGGGATCTCTGTAGCTGTTGTTTATAATTAAGAGTAAAAAGCAGAAGTTAGCAGAAAGAAAGGAAATTACTATAAGAAATCAATAAGAAATCAATACTGAACACTAAAACAAAAGCCAGCAAAGGTCTACAGGGCTGATCCATCTTAAAGCAGCTTCACTCGTCAGCCAGTCAGATTTTCCACTGTGAAACAGGGAGAAGCTGGACAAAATTTATTTAGATCCCACTGAGGACTAAGAGAAGGACTAATTCCAGAAGGGGTTTAGCAGCATAAATAAGGTATCATCTGCTATATAAGGATCTGGTTCTTGATACAAATTTGTATGCATTCCTCTAACACTGAATGGGATCATCTTGCTGCCCAGGTTTTCCCCTGCACTCGTTGCTTACTCCTAACATTTCTCACACGTGGAGTAGAATTGATACAGTATTGTTACTGGGGATCTAAGGCTCAGTTCTTCTTAGCTTAGGCCACTTGGTCTTCTGCCTCATGTGTCAGGTCAGTATAAGGACATAATTTTCCTGCAGAGTTCTCAGATTTATCCCTTCACTTCCGTGCTGTATTATAATGCCTTCAGTCTCCCCTCTCATCCAATGAGAAGGCAGTTCTGTATTAATGAGATAAATTCACTAGCTTCTTTAGAGCAGCTTTGTTTTTTAGAGCAGATTCATTCTCCCCTCCCCCAAAGGATCTACAAAAACTCTGCAGGCATCTCTGATACTGACTATCTACAGATTTTTGGGAGGCTGAGAGTCCAGGCTATGCTCCCACACTCATGCAAACTTCAGAGCAAACTTGGCCCTGCTACCTCAAGCTGCAGTTCCTCACCTTGTTTGCATTGGAGGCTCTAAGTAAACAATCTTATCAGATCTTAACTGATGGTGAAAGCCATAACTCTTCTGTAGGAGACTAAAACATGACCTTGAGGTTTTTCAGTCTGTATTCAAACTCAAAGACTCTGAAGAACTATTAGCTCTTCAAACACGTCAAATGTCTCCTTCACAGCAGAAACTTGTATTCCAAATGAACAAATGCTGTAAAAAAAATAGGTTTAAACTCTTTCTCATTTGCTTTCCCAGCTGTAGGAAAGCATTTGTCCATCTGTTTTCCCTTCAGTGCTCTACGCAGTTACTAGAGCTGCAGCACCTCCACAAAGGCCATTGCACAAGATCTCGCTCCCCTCAGAACAGGCTTAGATGTGCATCTGGAAACTCTTTGCACTGCCCCCTTCCTATAGACTGGCACTATGCTACTATATTAACAGTAAGTCAGGCCAGCTTTTGACCATAATTAAGGCACATTCCTCACATAGCACCATCATTGCAGGATGACAGAGTAGTAAGCACAACTTCCTTTCTCTGTATTTACATTGACTGCAGCTCTGTTGAGTCATGTCTGGGAATATTTGTATGGGCATAGAGTACCAGCCAGTCTGGAGAAGAAGCAAGAGACAATAAACCATTTTGTTCTACCTGCTGTGGCCATGAAAAATTTTCCAGCATTCAGAATATATTTCCCCTTTTCTTAGTTAATCCACAAACCAGGATAAACAATGTGTTCCTGTCTCCTATAAACTGACTGGGGGATATACTGTCAATAGGTAAAGCCTATTGACAATAGGGTTAACAGCCCCACTGGCAATCGGTAGCTGAATGTTATAGCCATTGGTTACAGGGCCTTGAGCTTTAACAATCCTGGCTCAGTCCCCAGTGCTTGGTCCTGATGGAAATTGTGAGACATGCAGTGCTTAAGAATAACAAAGAAAATCAGGGTTGCAACAGTGACCCTTCCAAACACACAGGTATACCTTCAGAAGGGGACTGTATTCCACAAGTTACTAAGACCATGAGAACAAATGCTCTCAGCAGAAGTAAAAGCTTCAATTCAGACAAAAATTTGCATTTAACCCATTTGATGGCAGATAATTGCTTGTCAGTTAGGGGGATGATTCTGGCATAAAATAACACATTTCAACTGTGTTCTTATACAAACCTTACAGCGTCAAGCAGTGCTCCTTACTCAGTTTTACATATTACAGCTACATCCATGAAAAATTATCATTTCTTCTAGAAAAGTACTTGGGGATCTCAGTCTACATATGAGCTAAAATCACTATTTAATAGTGTGGTAGAACTTTGAACCTCCACTACCAAGATCAGCATATGAACACATTACTGAAAGCTTACTTTGATTTTATGTTAGAGTTTTGCATATTACATTTTAAAAATCATAGAATCATTTAGGTTGGAAAAGACCTTTACGATCATCAAGTCCAACCATTAACCTAACACTGCCAAGTCCACCACTAAACCATGTCCCTAAGTGCCACATCTAGACATTTTGTAAATACCTCCAGGGATGGTGACTCAACCATTTCCCTGGGCAGCCTGTTCCAGTGCTTGACAACACTTTCGGTGAAGAAATTTTTTCTAACATCCAATCTAAACCTCCCCTGGCACAACTTGAGGCCATTTCCTCTCATCCTATCACTTGCTACTTGGGAGAAAAGACCAACACCCACCTTGCTACAGCCTCCTTTCTGGTAGTTGTAGGGAGCAATAAGGTCTCCCCTCAGCCTCTTTTTCTCCAGGCTAAACAACCCCAGTTCCTTCAGTTGCTCCTCATAAGACCTGTGCTCCAGACCCTTCAGCAGCTTCGTTGCCCTTCTTTGGACCTGCTCCAGCACCTCAATGTCCTTCTTGTGGTGAGGGGCCCAAAACTGAACACAGTACTTAAGGTACAGAGAACAATCATTCTAGGAGCTCATATGTTAAACTAGTGATTAAGTCCAGGGTCATACTTGGACTTTAAATAACTAATGCTATTAATACAGAAGAAGGGACAAGAAACCACGTAGTGGATAGCAATGTGCTCATGGGAGATGTTTCCTCCTCCTCCTTGTTAGATGGAGGCTTGCTTGTGATAGAAGCTTGAGCATTCATAACCTGTTCAAAACCAAGGAATCACTAAAGATTAAAAGATCTGTGTTGCAAGGGGAAGCATGTCCTAGATCAGGCATTATCCCACTAACAGCTTTTCTGTCAGACATGGCTTGTGAAATGCCTTCTTTATTTCTTTAGTGGACACAGAAAACATTTGTTTGACTGACCGACATAGCCTCAGAGCTGAGTATCTCTTCTCACCTGCTGACAGATTTGGAGGGGCACAGGGAACTGTCTCCTGCAGTAGCACCCCAGCAGCTGCCTCAACCAGCAGCAGACAGCCCAGGCAGCTCCTGGAGGAGCAGGCTCTGCTCTCCACCTAGTTCTAGGTTAGTTGCTGCTTGAGGAGAGGGACTCTGTTGCTAACAGAGTGTGGAACTGTAAACCCAGATAAGACCCAGGTAGTTAACACACACTAACAAGAGAGGAATCCACAGTTCTTCAAAAAAAACTGAGAACAGTTATGATTTCTTCTTTGATGTCTTCTTACAAATCCAGTGGAGCTGTCCTGGAACTCACTGATCCAAATGATGTGTTACCCCAACTCCATCTTGTTGCTATTTTTATTACTTCTGGCAGCAAAAGAATTCTTATTGTACTAAATGCATTTTAAAGTTGCTGTTCTTTTTTAAACTGAAATACTCTGTCTTGTTACAAAGTCATAATGTATTTAAGTACACACTTGGACTATCAACCACCACATATATTCATCTGGACAAGTGAAAACTGTCACAGTCCACAAATGTTTAGAATTGAAGGGGCAAGAGCTTCTGGTGACACGGATTCTTGTTGACAACAAATTTATACAAACTGGAGTGGAAATCGGAAGATTTCAGAGATAAAGTTCCTAGAACAGCTTTCTAACCAGCAATAAAGACAAAATTCCAATTATTTCCCAATAATCCCTTTTCCTGTCACAAAAGTGATTATCTGATACAGTAGCCTCTGTCAGAGAACAAAGAAAATTCTGTCATCCAGATAGTTTCTTCTAATCCTTTATTACTACACTGAAAGGGTATACCAGCTGATGTACTGGATCATGTAAACTATTTACAAGGAAGGAATCGGACCTTCCATTGCAAGATCCTAATGGAAGGCAAGGAAAAGTCTTTAACCTTGTTCTGAACAAGAATTGCTAAGCACATTTTATCTCTCAGTAAGGATATCCATGGGCTGAAGCAGGTTACCATGTAGTAGCTTCAATTTAAAAATTCTTGCTGTCTTTTTGTAGAATAGATAAAGCATAGTGGGTTCCATCTGTTGTGCTGTTAATGGAATTTGCCTACTGTGTTTTATGAATTACTAATTACTACTCACTTTTACTGATGAAATAAATCAGAAGATATTTAGCAGGATGAGATAGATGTGTGTCCTACCTGATCATTCCATTTTGGCAGGCATGAAGCATTCTCATTCAGTGAAAAGGATTCAGGCCACAAGGGCACCTAATAAATTACTAGACTCCACCTGGTTAACAGCTGAAATTTTTCTCTGATGGATGACATAAGGCAGCATAGAGTTTTTATAAGTAGTTGTTTTCTATGTCCTATTATCTCTAGTAAGCAGTGTTAGAAGAACTTTTTTGTTGGCCTGAATGGAAGGATAGAGTCTAGTCTTGAGCCTCTGGGAACCTCCAGCAATAAGAGTTGGTTGTCTGTGAAATTTGTGGGGTGGGACTGTACCTGTCACCAATGAAAGAATGTCCTACCTTCCAGGAAATTTTCAGCTGAGATATTTCACACACATGTGCAAACATAGCATGTCTGTCTGTACACCTTCTGAATTACTGTCATGTATACACATATGAGCACAGTTTCATTTCCAAGGTTTACTGTCGTATTCCAGGATCTACATGCAGGTGTTGCAAAATTCCGGGATTTAGATCAAGCCTTTCTTTGGATTAGCCTCTACAGTAAGAGAGCCCAGGGACTCCATCTCCTCCTTAACAGAAAGTGTTTCCTTGGCAGTTACAGCTAGTGAGCACTGTCACTGAACTACATTCGGATAAATATATATTGATGTCTGAATAGTAGTTTTGTTTCTTCAGCATGTTTTCTTTTTTCTCACTGACTTTCAGCAAAGGGAGAAATAAAAAGATACTCCCCTGTTTTTATTGGATGTGTTTCCCCAATTACAGTGTAACTTTTACCTGTCAGTTTACTCAACTCCTGAATGTATTTTCTGGATAAGTTAAGGCAGGCATATGTAAAATGTATGTTTCATTATCAAAACAAGCTAGCATTTTGCTCCCAACTTAAAGCTCTCTTTTATTTCACATTTGTATCATCATCACTTGTAAAATGATTGTAAAATGGCATTGCAAGATTAGGGAGTGAAGAGAGATTAACAGTACAAATGGCATTCATGAAACTAGTAGCTTTTTCCATAAGAAGAAATGTCTCAAAATTTAGTTATTTTCACCTTTTTTTTTTTTAACAGCTGCTAGAAAAGGGCCTTCCTAATATGCAACAGTCCCTCCTACAGATGATCTACAGTCTTCTTAGTTATATGGACCTGTCGGCTATTCCTGTGAAACAGTTTAACATGGAAGTGCTAAAAACCATTGAAAAATATGTACAGGTAGATACCATATCTTTATATTAACACATTAACTTAGCAGTATGTACTATCGGAAGTTGATTGTCTTTGTAAGAATTTAAGATTAGATTCGCAGGGAGGACTGCGATTATCCGGTGTGGTATCTAGTTTACAAACATCCCGGTGAGTCACAGACTGCACATCCCCAGATAAGATGCCCAGCTGTGCATTCACTGTGTGGGAAGGGTTAGGCGGCAGCTACACTACATTGGGAGCAAGCTTAATTACCAGCCAGAGCTTGACTGACCACTCTAATTATTAGCATGAGGGAGATGTGGCGTGAGCACTTCCCTTTGGAGACTTCTGCACCTAATTTTTGGCAAGTGGAAAATACATATTTCCACTAGAAATTCACAGCTGTAAAGAGCCTGTGTCAAGTCAGCTTTTCTGCTAAATTGAGATTCTGCAATGGCCATTATATTTGTTCATACTGATGAAGGCATTCAGGTAGGAGATTTTAAATCCTTTGCTGAGTTAGCCTTGCACTCAGGTCTCCCAGGTTGCAGGCCAGTTCCCTAACAATGATACCTTAGGCAAGTCTTGGTCTCTGCTGTTGAGACTATTCTGCAAGTACATACCTTGTCAAAGGCCAAGAGAGAGAAAGAACAGTAATATTCTAATTCCCTATTTTTATTATGTGGCAAAAAATATGACTGTAAAATGTAAATAATCCTGAATATGTCTGACTCTTTCTTTCTGTTTGCTGATTACATGTACCTGTTTCTAGAGCATTCACTGGAGAGAAGCCTTGAATATCCTGAAGTTGGTAGTTTCTCGTTCTGCCAGTTTAGTTTTACCATCCTATCAACACAGCGATCTTTCAAAAATGGAAATACATCGAGTGTGGAACAGTGCCTCCAAGGAGCTACCAGGGAAGACTTTAGAGTTTCATTTTGATATTTCAGAGGTACTATTTGTAATTCTGCTACTTAACACCTTAAATCTGTTATTTGGTAATCCTAAACTTGTGTTGCAGCTCCTTAAGAAAGCTGAAAAATAAGGAAAGAACGGAAAATTACCAAACTGAAAGTGTCTTAAATTCTTTTTGATTCACACTGACATATTTAGTGACCCGTGTTGGAGGGCTCTTTCTGGATTTTTACTAATTTTGTTTTCGTGAATGAATTATTAGTTGTATTTAAAATTATCCAGTGGAAAAGCTGTGTTGCAGTTATGCCAACTGCAATATATAAGTGTCCTATATGTATAAAATCCCCCTTCAAACATTTTATACTTGGATGCCAATGTTCTCTGTAACTGTTAAGCACAGAAGTATGTCCTTTAAGGGAGTACTGCCTGACTTCTGGCAGTACTTTTTTATGGCAGTCTTTATCCTGCAAACCCTGTATACCTTTTAACTTTACAGAACTGTATGGTCCTATTGACTTTAATGGGCAACTCACTTTATTTATAGTTATGAACCTGCAGGACTGTTTGCAGCATTATAGACTATTTCATATAGATAACAGAGAGACTTTGAGGTTAAAAGGAAATATGAACATTAAAAGGCATCTTGTACTGTTATATAAAGAGTTTCTTCTCGCTGTTTCATGTAGGTATAGTTCTAGAAAATGCTGAGCATCCTATCATCAGTCTAAGAAAGTATAATGTTTGTCGGAATAGGGCCAGAGTGTTCAGCAGTCTTAGGAAAATCCTATTAAAAAACAAGTTCAAGAAATGTGGATTTGAAATAAATTTCATAAGCTTTCTGAGTTTTTTGCTGGTTCTTATGTTAGAAACTAGCTTGACAGCTTCTTTGGGTATTAGCTATTCATGAACATAAGCACTAGCTGCTAGGTATGGCAATTGTTACTGAGATGTTCACAGTGGAAAATAACATACACACCCAGTGATTTGGTGCACTCCTTGTTTTAGCACTGTGTGTGATCTTCATAGTAATCTTTCCTGCCAGCTGAAGCAATATGTCCCGTTATAAGTTCATCCTAGAGCATAGTAGTGGTGAATAATTGCTCTCTATTTAAGACTCCAATTATTGGGAGACGGTATGATGAGCTGCAGAGTTCTTCTGGGAGAGATGGTAAACCCAGGGCAATGGCTGTCACCCGAAGCACTTCTTCAACCTCGTCAGGATCTAACTCCAATGTCCTTGTTCCTGTGAGCTGGAAGAGACCCCAGTACTCTCAGGTAAACTCCTTTTAAGTAGCCCACTATTTCTTAACAAATTGCACTGGGAGAAGCTGAATTAACGCACACTTAGGTTCTTAAATGCTTGTTCCCTCTGTGCCCTATGCACTGCTCCTGGCTGGCTGGGGCAGTGGCAGCACAGCATCTGACTGTGTATGCTAAATGTATTTCTTGGACTCAGAAATGGACGGAGTTTTATTTGTCTTCTATCCTGCCAGTGTTTTTCTTTCAACCTGCAGAATGTGCATCTCTTTAAGACCCCTAAGGCTAGGTCAGATTTAGCTAAGAATTACAGGTGAGTTCATATATTAGCAAGGAGAGCAGATAGCCGGCGTGTAACTTTCTAAGTGTTGTTTTCTTGGGAAATCAGATAAAAAAAACTCCTTGGAAAAATTTTCCAAAAAGTGATGTTTGATTACTTTATTGATTGTGGTTATCTGCCAGTTAAAATAAAACTATGCGGAATACATGTATTTATTCCTTTTTTTTTAATATAGCAGATTATATAGCAGTGACTTGGGCACTAATTCTGCAAAAAAGAATTATGCATGCGCTTATTTATGAGCTTCTGAACTGTCCTTTTGAAGTGATGCACAGGATCCAATGTTTCCTTATTATGCTCAATAGAATGAATAGGCTAATTTAAAAATAATAAAAACCAAAACCATTAACAGCTATTTTTATGTTTCCTTGTACACATAGTTGCCTGAAAGCAACCTTTTCAGCACTTAATGACTAATTCTCTGTTTGGTTCCTCCTAATTAAAGATTGCTAATGTATGTTTCTAGCCACCAGGAGACTGGGTGGTTAAAAATTGCTCATTTAAGAAATGTCTTTTTTTCTAGAAAAGGACAAAGGAAAAGCTGGTGCATGTCCTTTCTCTTTGTGGTCAGGAAGTTGGGCTGAGTAAAAATCCTTCGGTAAGTAGCCTTGTATTGACCATTTATTTGTATCATCATGTCCTAAACTTTAAAAGTGAAGAACTTGGTTTCCCAGAGTTGCTGACCTGATTTGCATAGTTTCATGTCACATTACTCTCATTGTCATTTGTACTGGCCCATGATGCATTTTGTGCCATATAGACCAGTGAGTGAATTGCCCTCTCAGTTTAAAGACAGTTTACTTTCAGAGATGCATAAAGTTTTGCTGTGAGAGATCAATGATGCTCTAGGTTTTACCTATGCCAGCTCAGTGTGTAGAGAGTAATGACCTCTGGTATTACTAATCTAGAGCCTTTATAAAGTAAAAAAATAAATTACAGAAATAAAACTGAGTGATGGGGCCAAATTTTTCCATTAGCTAGTAGTTCTAATGATACTCTTTAAAAATTAATATTATCTTGTGCCAGGAAATGGGCAATAGATCATCTAGGGTAGGAAGTTCTATAAATAGTTATTAAATATTTTCTACAGAGAAAGGAAAATTTCTGAATGTTTTTGAATATGTTGTATGTCACTTGCATTATAGTGAACAGGTCCTTAATTTCTGCAAGACAGGGACCATTGCATTTTCACCACTAAATTGCAGATGTAATTATTTTTAGTAGGAAAGGAAAAATTACAGCTTTTTGTATTTTCTAATCTTAACATGTTTTTGAACATCATTTTTAACTAGAGATTTTTTTGATGAATTTACTATCTCATCCCCTTCACAGCATTTTCTTTGCTAAGTTCTCTGAATTTTGTTCCTATGAATGTGTACAAACATCCAGGCAACATCAATCTGCAGCCTTTAGGAGGTAGCTGTAATATTCTTGGACGTGTTCCTACAGTATGAAGTTGTTTCTTTGTACAAGTTTAATCTGAAGGCACCTGTCCAACATAAATAATAAAGAGTGTTCTAAAAATACTCAGTGAAGGAATTAGGTGTGTACTGGAAATACAGTCATCCAAATAACCAATTACAGCTTTTCGGAAGAAACAACCAGAGGGAACAGTTTGTTACAAGATAAATCTTTTGAATTGTAGGTAATTTTTTCTTCCTGTGGTGATTTGGATCTGATTGAGCACCAGACGAGCTTGGTGTCTTCAGAAGACGGAGCAAGGGAGCAGGAGAACATGGATGATTCAAACAGTGAACAACAATTCAGAGTCTTTAGGGACTTTGATTTCCTAGATGTTGAGCTGGAAGATGGGGAGGTACAGTATATTTTCTCTGAAACAGCTTTTTTGTTAGAACAGTTTGATATTCTTTCTACTAAACACTATATTCCTCTTGTAACATAAAATTTTAACTGCATAGCTATAAACTTTGTTTTGAGTTCAGATTGTTTATAACGTTCACTTAGTTTATTTCAGTAGCATAACAGTAAGAGGCTACCACACCCTTCCTTTCTGAATCTGCTTTAGGAAACACTGGAAGAGAAAGCTTCTGTTCTAGTACCTTTTCAGTGAATTTACTGTTAAGTGAATTTGTTTTAAATACAATTTTTAAAAGTCTAAATTGCTAACAAAAATATATTTGACTATTAAAAAACCATAAAATGAAATTGTTCCAAATCTGTTGGTTCATGAGTAACCCTCCAAAACAAGAATTCAGGCCTTCAGGCTGTTGTTGCTCCTGCAACTGCTGATGAAATCACCAAGGCTTAGAGGGATGTACCTTCCACTCAGCTTAGGTGTCCGTGATTTCATCATTTCATGCAGGAGCTAAATAGAGCCCTGAGGGCCCAGATCAAGTCCAGACAGGTGAAGCCTGTCAGCTCATCTTGAGCTGAAACTACTGAAGGGAAAAAGTCGAAGAATGGCTGAATTTTGGGGGGCTACACCCTTTGACCTTGCTTATATCAAACTTGGAGTATTTCTTTCTATTTGGGTGAGAAAGGCCAAAAATGAATTGCCAAACAAGTTTAACAATTTTGTTGCTATTTAAAAGTTCAGAAATTGTTAGCTCTTTTGAAGTACGTAAGGTGCAGATGTTCAGCAAACCTAACAGTTTAACAAATTGTCTTGTCATAATCTGGACTTGCTTTTAACGTGAATTCTCTCAGGTGTTGCTCCTAGCCCTGAGAAGAACATGTGTACAAGAATAAATAATCAGTTTTCTCCCTAGTTGAATTACAATAGTAAAATAATTTTAAGGTAAAGAGACCTCTCAGGTGTGAACACATGTACATCTGAATTTTATTTTTTTTCCATTGAAGAGAAAGGATGAAGGAGTGGAAAGAGTCCTTATTTTCCAAGTCAGGAATCTCTATATCAAAATATAGTAATTTTGGCTCACAGCTGCCTATGATTTTGCTAAAAAATTGTTTGAAAATACATTAGCCAAACATTATGAAGGAGCTTTAAATGAGAAAACAGCAATGCTGGGTTGTTTGTCGAAAAGTATACTGGCTGCAATAACTTCTGTGTCATAAATGTTTTCAAGACATTACAAAGACTTGGGAGTGCAATTTTGAGTAAATACCACATGATAATTTTTTCTCCAGTGAAATTCATTAATTTCTTCTTTCTCTTCACCAGTTAAAATCATATACAGATTATATATAATTGTGTAGAATAATTTCTATCAAAATGAGTTTACCAGACTGACTGACTACTGTTTTAAATAAGTAGATACTTCAGCCAAATTCAAACCTGGTATAAGAGGCTACATCTCTAATGACTGAGTTGAAACTGTATAATTTACAACAGGTCTGAATTTGATATATTCATAAACAAGAATAAAACAGTGTTAGAAAACTTAAGCTAGCAAGAGCACAAACAGTCTTTCCAAAAAAGCCTTATGATTTAAACAGGCCAGTGATGCTTGTATCATCACCAGACCACAAGATGTACTAGTTTGAAATGTCCTAAAGACATGAAAGTAAGTAATGATTATTTTCAAACTTAAAAGATAGGCTGAAGAGTTGAAGTTTCTGTCATAATGTTAGTTAAAATTGTAGGCAAATGTTTGTCTATGATGTCTTTAATGCAGTAATTTTACATAGATTCTTTCTATTTGTTTTTCTATCTGTTATATCTGCTACCCAGGAACTTCAGGTAAGAATGCTACTTGAACTCAGATGTGACAGCATATGTTATGCCTTCTTGCAAATTTGTATTATAGAATAACAATCATAGTTTTGTTGTTGCCCTCCCCCTCTTCAGTGTGTGCGTGGGTGGGTGGATGTGCGTGTGCTTGCACTTCTGACAGGTGCTTCATTTTTTGTCTTGTATTAGAAATATTTTTGAGGTCTTTTTCAAAAATTCTGCTTCATTTTAGTGTTGTTTTTGACATGTTCAACAGTCTTCACAAATTTTAAAGTATCTTAATCCTAGTATCAGCTTTTTTCAAATTGAGCCATATTTCCTTTCAGTATCTTTGTGCATAAATAATATGTAGAAAGAAAAGAACTTCATTATTTGTAATATAGTAAAGTTTGGGCCATTTGTTTCCATGGGCAAATTACATATAATTCCCAGCTTTTCGGTTGTGGTATATTGGCTCCTGTTAGCATCTTGCTAAAGCTGATACCTGAGACCTCTTCAGAAAGTTTACATCATTGCCTACCAGCTTGAATTTAATTGAATAAATAAATCAATTCATACAGCTTAATTTAAGTCAGCTATATACCCCTGCCAACTTTGCTGGACATACGTACCCTGTGAAGAAAACTGAAAAGGCACGTCAGTGGTTGCCAGTTTGGGACCTAAACTTGCAGTTTATCAATGTATAGAGAGAATTGAAATGACATAGAACTATAATGAGTTGTACAAATTACACAAAAAATCAGCAACAGTATTCTGTGTATTTGTTTCTGATAGTTTGTACATCAGTTATTAGCAAACACAATGGCCAAAACATCTTTGTCTCAAAATGCCTGTGCTCTAAAAGATACAAAGATATGGAGATAGTGCCTTATTATGCAGTTCCACAATACTTTTGGCTATACCCTACAATATTTGTGCGACTGCATTGACTTTGCATACTGTGTCACTACAATAAGGATAAAAACTTGTGTGAAGGAAGTTTTGCATGATTCTTACCAGGTCTATGGAGGAGCTATGCTGCTCACCCCCACGTAGGGTTTCTTCCCTTTTTACTGCCCTTTCTGTGTCTCCCCTTTCCCCTGGGTTGTTGTAATGCAATGGCACATCCACTCCTTTACCAGAGGGTGGTGATTGTGGGAGGTCCTATGTGGTACCTGCTACCTGCTCACTGCTGGCCAGACACATTTATAGTATGTGACTGTTTCCCTCTGAATTCATGTTTGTTACTGGTGGCTTTCCAGATAGGAGATAGCTTTGCTCGCAGTGTAGATAAAAATGAACAGCTTCTCAAATACGTCTTCCCTCCTTGTTATCTGTGAAAGAAAGATTGCTTAGCAGACTATAAAAAACAACAACTCCATCTTCATAGATGTGTTCTGGCCTCATTTTTAAATTCAGGATGATCCTGGTTCCTCCTGTAGCAAGCTTACTCTAACCCAAATACTATTTGGGTATTTGGGTTATACTGTATTTCATCTCTCTGACTCTTTTCCCTCTCTTTTAATTCACTCCCCCTTCTAATTGCATGTGCTGGAAGTCTCCCTTTTCATTTTTCTTCTTTTTGCTGGCTTCTGTCTTTAGGACATTGCAGAATAAAACTGCACCAAGAAATACTCCCATAGACATGGAATGCAAAGTTTACTGATAGCTGTACTAGGCATCGTGAGGACCAGGGTGTGATGATGGTCATCTTTGCTTGCTTGCTTATTTATGTCATTTTGTCATTTGTTAGCACTGTAACTGCACTATTTGTGGAGGATGGCTCATTGCTGCATGTGTCCTCCAGCCTTTGTGGGGGAGGATGGACAGACAAAGAATTTGTTAAAATAAATAGCTGGGAACAGAACAGTCATTTTTATGATTTATAGAGACCTAATTTCTTAAATCTAAGATGCATTCTGTTCTCTTCCCACATCAAACTACCACATGATCCCAGTCCCAGGATGAAAACACAGGGTTCTACCAACAATGTGTCGTGCTTCATAACAATTTCATGTTCATTTGCTCTTAAATGTAGTGTGTTCCTTAGTCCTTCATCATTCTTGGGGATTACAGTTCTTGCATTTCTGGATTGTCTTTTTCTTAAATTTTTTTTTCTTTTTTCCTCATATTTGTTCATGAATAGTCAGCTTACTGTCATGAAACTGAACTTTTGATCTTTCTAATCATCTTCCAAAGTCCATTGCATTAAAGAGCAATGGTGCAAAATAAGATCTATTTGTGTAAGTTTGTTGATTGTTAAGCAAGTAAGATTGCAATTGAATTAATTGCATTTTATGCAGTTTAGTCCCCATTCAGTAAATATCTGAGTAGTCCTGAATGGGGATTACTCCAGTGTTTAAAATTACAAATCTGCTTAAGTACCTTACTGAAGTGGGACCTCTTTCTTTATGATTACACATATTTTAACCTGCATGAGCCCAGGATATACTCCTTCCATAATCAGTGATTTGATAATAATATTTATGATTTTTTTAGGACTATGTTTTTGTCAAATTCATATTTAAAATATCACCGTCAACTTGAATTTTCAGCAGCTGGTTTGCTTGTTTAAGAGTGTTGCATCTTACAGAGTCTCATCTTAGTCTGCCCTGAATCTTAAAAAGAAACTGTTTTCTCCATAAATTTCCTTCCCATGTTGATGTAAGGTTGAAGGCTTTCACCAGGATAAAGTATCCAAAGCTGCAGCTGGATACTTGTGGGCAGAGCCTTCAAGCTGTGTAAGGCCCTCGGGCCTCTGCAGGTCCATGACGGGAGTGGCTGTGGACATGCTCCTGCGTTTGCCAGAGAGGAACCTGGTTAGACTTGAAGCAGGGAGAAAGACAATTAGCACAATTCAGGAGGAGGGATACAGTCCACTGAAAAATACATAAAGTAAACAAATGGGAAAATGGTGGAAAACTAATTGTCATTTTTATATATGAAAGAAATTAAGTGATCTTTGTATCAGTTCACCAGCCTAACAAATAGCTACACAGTTTGCTTAACGCACTCAGCTTTATGTAACTCTGTGTGGGATCAGACCTGAAAGTCGATATGAAATAGTTGGTCTATTTGACTGTATCCTGTTTAAAAAGTGAAATCTCAGTCAGTACTAACAAGGTTATTCTCAGAGTATAGTTTCAAATAATTCAAATAAATTCAAGTTACAAAAATAAACTATATGGGCCTAGAATAAAAGTTTTACAAGATGTGCTGCTTTAGCTATTACATTTTGCGTGCTAAATGAAGGATTCATTCAAACCTACCTTAACTCATCATTATGCTTATGTATAATGAAAAGAATCTAAGATCTTTAACATATGTTTCACAATTGAACCATTGCTATGGACTGTGCTCCTAATATTTTTAAACATAATGGAAAAATCCTTTAAAATTGCTTTCAAACTTTTCTTTTGCCTGTCATTGCTCTACTGGTGTTGAGGTGTGTGTGACTTACAAAAAAAATTCTTAAATTGGCAAATGCATGACAAACACCTAATACTGAAAAGAATGAATCTTCATTTAACTGTCATTTCCATGCTTCTGCTCTTAGTTCCAGGTGAAGTGCTGGAAAATTACAAATGCTCCTGTTACTTTATTGCTTAACAAAATAATGTTTATATCAAGTTTGTATTATATTTTTACATAAAAATATTTATTGAGCTAACTTTGATCTAATGATTAGTGGTTTGTATATGATGAGTTTCAAATCAGGGAAGCTAACCCTGTATCTGATTTCAGGGTGAGAGCATGGACAACTTCAACTGGGGAGTACGCAGAAGGTCCCTGGATAGCCTGGACAAGTGTGACATGCAGCTGCTGGAAGAGAGCCAGCTCTCCGGGAGCACGCCCAGCCTGAACAAAATGAACCATGAGGACTCAGATGAGTCATCAGAGGAGGAGGACCTGACCACCAGCCAAATCTTGGAGAACTCAGACCTAGTAAGTTGCAAACTTGCAATTTAAGAAAAGATAGGGCTGTGGTTTTAAATAAGCTGGGCTTTTAGTTTCCTCTCAGCCAGGTGCAATCTGATCAGCTGCAACTTGGGGGTGGCACTCAGTGCCATGTTTGTTACTGCTTGATTTTTCCTCATTTGCAAATGTAAAGAGGAATTTTAGTGCAAAGTTCAAAACAGAGATCTGATTATTTGCTCTGGTTTCCACAAATTGTTATGTGACAATTTTGCACAATTGGCCAGTAGTAAATCTTTCTGATGTATCTAATTCTTGGAGAAATAAGACAAGACTACAGTTTGGTAAACTGTGTCAGGTTTTCATTGTTTACTTGTGGGATGTTTGCATACAATTTTTATGACACAAACATCAAAAGGGTTGTAATATGTCTGCATGTGCAAACTGAGAGAGCCACCCTCACTGCCCTTTAAGACAATGTCTGCTTTGCATGTTCATAAAAGCAGTGTGTGGTAGGGTAGCTGTATACTCAGTTCTCCTGTGCTTTTGTTGTCTTTTAAACAGATTATAGCTCTTTCCCCATCTGAAGACACAAATCATATTGATTCACTTTCTACATCATGTGACACAACCTCAGCAGACCCTCGTCATTTTAATATAGAAACATCTAGCTTTGACATGTCTTTGCCTGATATGAATAATCTTCAAGTGTCTGAAGGATCCAAGGTGAATACATTTTTGCTTTCTTTTCCAAATGGACTGTATTTTACATAACACTTTTACAAGTTTATTTTACTTACACTTTCCTGAATGGTTTGATCAGTGAAAGCAAGTACATTCAGGCTTCCTGTTTGTAATGGCATAGTACAATAATTCATATGCTCTCGCACATTCATACCCTTTCCTTTCTACTAATAATTTCTTCATGAAAAGAGTTTATTTATTGTTTCTTAAGTATCTTGCACTACATATGCACCAAGATACTGCAAGCTCATGGGAAGACAAATTCATGAGCTGGCTACAAGTTGCAACCCTAAAGGAATATTCTTTTGTTCTTCATGCTGATTTAAAAGAACGATATGCCAGCTCATGTGGTGGGTGTATGCGTGTATTCTCTTAGATTTTTTTGTATGTGGGAACCTATTGTACAGTTGTGTGCACTGGATTCAGTTCTTGCCTTTTGGCAGACACTCAGAAATCTTAAATTCATGACCGCAATATTAAGCCATCGGCGGGGGGGGGTGGGATTTACCAGTGTTATAAAGATGTTCAAATTGATAAACTTTACACAGAATGCCTTCTTAGTGTTTTTTGCCTCAAAGATGGTTTTTTCTGTATTTCTGTATTTTCAGTCAAAACAAATTGGAGTCAGTATAAACAAAGTTAAAATGCCTGGTTTTATATTTATTTTAAGGAAGAAGTCATCCAATTTTTAGTCAGAAAAATATGAATCTTGCATCTAGATAATTTTTACTTAATTTGATAACACAAAATCTGAGCTCTTTCCTGTTTCTCTTTTCCTCTGAGTTTTTATTTTCAGAGAGCTGATGGTATGTCAGCAATGCAGAGGAAAATTTTTGTTACTGCTTTACTGCTGTACAAGAATGTTTAGTTGTTGCATCATAAGCAAAACAAAAATATCAGCTCAACTTTAAATAGATGCAGTGAATGATAGCAACAGACTGATTAAGTAGGCCTCTTCACAAATGTTTCAGTGCCAAAATCCAGGTACTATTATTAACAGTATTAAATTAGTTAAACTTATTTTCTGTTAAAGATAGTGATCACAATAAAAGGGATTAGAAGGCGTTGATGGATAATGCTATGAGGGATACAAAGATTCAGATCGTGCTATTTTATTCACCAAATTCCATAAGGGTACTCCAATCCTGCATTAATATTCTGAGACTACTTTTTTATTTTGCTTTTTGGGCATCGTATTGGACTCCAGTTGGTGGGAGGTGTTTGCTTCCTCTTTCTTCCTCTCTTACCCTATCCTGTCAAAATGTGTTTTCCTCATTCTTCCTCTCTTACCCTATCCCATCAAAATGTGTTTTCCTCATACAAATAACATCATTGCAGTGAACAAACCAATAGTTCTTTCAAGCTAATATTTCATATTTGAAAGTGGTTAATACTAACTACTTCTTGAAGAATCATAGAATCATAGAATGGTTTGGGTTGGAAGGGACGTTAAAGACCATCAAGTTCCAACACCCCTGCCATGGGCAGGGACGCCCTCCACTAGACCAGGTTGCTCAAAGCCTCATCCAGCCTGGCCTTGAACACCTCCAGGGATGGGGCATCCACAGCTTCCCTGGGCAACCTGTTCCAGTGCCTCACCACCCTCACAGTGAAAAACTTCTTCCTAATGTCTAGTCTAAATTTACCCTCTTTCAGCTTATACCCGTTACCCCTTGTCCTCTCACTACACTCCCTGATCAAGAGTGCCTCCCCTTCTCTCCTGTAGGCCCCCTTCAGGTACTGGAAGGCTGCTATTAGGTCTCCCTAGAGCCTTCGCTTCTCTAGACAAAAAAACCCCAACTCTCTCATCCTGTCCACATATGGGTAGGTGCTCCAGCCCTGTGATCATCTTTGTGGCCCTCCTCTAGACTTGCTTAGGTCCATGTCCTTCCTGTGCTGAGGACTCCAGGGCTGGATGCAGCACTCCAATTGGGGTCTTACAAGAACAGAGCAGAGGGGGAGAATCACCTCCTTTGACCTGCTGCTAATGCTTCTTTTGATGCAGCCCAGGACACAGTTGGCTTTGTGGGCTGCAAGCGCACACTGCCGGCTCATGTTGAGCTTCTCATCTACCAACACCCCCAAGTCCTTCTCCTCAGGGCTGATCTCAAGCCATTCTCCGCCCAGCCTGTATTTGTGCTTGGGATTGCTCCGACCCAGGTGCAGGACCTTGCACTTGGCCTTGTTGAACTTTGTGAGGTTTGCACAGGCCCACCTCTCAAGCCTGTCCAGGTCCCTCTGGATGGCATCCCTTCCCTGCAGTGTGTCGACCACACCACACAGCTTGGTGTCATCAGCAAACTTGCTGAGGGTGCACTCCATCCCACTGTCCATGTCTCCCACAAAGATATTGAACAACACTGGTCCCAGTACTGACCCTTGAGGAATGCCACTCGTCACTGGTCTCCCCTTGGACATTGAGCCATTGACCACAACTATTTGGGTGCGACCATCCAGCCAATTCCTTACCCACTGTGTGGTCCAAGTGTCAAATCCATGTCTCTCCAAATTAGAGACAAGAATGTCATGTGGAACGGTGTCAAATGCTTTGCACGAGTCCAGGTAGATGACAGCAGTTGTTCTTCCCTTATCCACCAATGCGATAGCCCAAGAAGAAGCATGAAACATTTATCATGCTTCTTGCTGACTGCTGTGGCTCCTATTCTGGTAATTCAGCCATATAGCTTTCATTTCTCTTTTCATCCACTCTGGATTAATGAATATTCCTATCCCTTTTATTTAGAAAACAAAACAAACCCAAAGAACTTTCTCCTACTTAATTTCTGATCCTGTCCTTTCTGATACAAGTCTTATTTAATTTTTTAGAAATGCAAATCCCCAGAATTTATCTGAAGGATCCAAGCAGGTCTGGTAACCTGCAGAGGGCTGCTTTTTAAATTCCACTTGCCATGGGTTTCCCATCCTACCAGCTCCCAACACATATATGTACGTGCACATATGTGTATGTGTACAAACACATACCTTATGAGATACCCCAAACAGAAAGATAAAGAGTTTGAGCTACACACTGCAGTCATCCCTACAGGAACTGCTTTGCAGGATGCTAGGGATGATGCAGACAAAAGCCGAAAGATTAAAACGGAAACAAAATTTGTTCAGACTGAAAATGCAAGAGAAATTGGAAAGTTTCAAAAAGAAATCAAGAGCTTTAGGCGGTAATGGATGCAAATGGAAGGAAATTATAGAAGCATATTTCTTTTAATGGACTGTAGAATGCTTTGGATTCCTCTCGAACGGAAGTTGTTATGTAAATGACGTGGTAAAAATAGTTCTTAATTCTGAACATGCATATAGTCTTCTGGACAGTGATTGTTTTCAATATATGTTGAGAGGCTTTAATACACTCTTGGATGCTATAAAGTGATGTGACAGGGACATCCTGACAGTAACAAGAACCCTGTTGTTTTTCCTGAAAAAAATACTTCCCTGCTATGTTGCCAAATGCATTGAAATGTGAAATTCTTTGATAGACAAATCAAGTTGAAGAAATACCTTGAAAATAATATTGATCCAAGACAGCAAGTTAAGCAGATACAGTATTTTTGAAGAAGTGTAGCTTGATTCGTGTTATTTATAATCTGTGGCTTTATATCTGTGCAATTTAACATGTCAGGTGGGTTCATGAAATGCGTTTTATTTGTTAGTGGAATCAATTTATTAATTTGCTGTTTTCTAAGACATCATCATTCACTCCCCTAGGTTGAAGCTGTACATGAAGAACAAGATACAGCTGTCCATGAGGACGACCTTTCGGGGTCTACAAATGAACTCCCTGGAGCATTTGAATGCAGTGATAGCCTTAGTCTGGATACGACGGAGACTGAAGAGAAAGTTGACAGGCTGGAACAATTTGCTCTTGCTAGGTACTTTGTATATACTGTTATTCATAAAAGTTCTTTTCCTCTGTACAACAAAGTGGTAACAAAGTGTTAGTTAATGGAATGGCTATTTTGGCCACAGGAGTTATAAAATTCTCATGAGTTTAGAGCAGTGAGAAGACAATGCCCTGATTACCTGCATAATTATCACACAATTCAAAAAAACCCCAAGATTTTCCTGGTAGGAAAAGCAAGATATGATTTGTACGTACATCTATGCAGTTAGTCATTATATATGCAATATACTCAATTAAAAGGAAAAAAGGGATTTTTAAAGTTTTGCAGTGATAGAAATACTACTTAGTTAGCTGTTCAATGGATCAGCCATGTATTCATCCTTCTGATTTCTTATGGGTCATAAGGAAGCCACAATTTTGTCAGAAATCCCATATGCATACTCTTGAGGCTGCTAGTGAGTGTGGCTGGACCCCACTATATATTACAAGAAAGCATCAAGATTTTTCATACTTTATGGAGCTCTTTCAGATTTCAGATGCTGATTTAGACTGCAAGTAGCCTGTATTTATGGAAATGAAAGGCATGAGGATATATAAAGAAGCCCTCTCTCTGTCTGTGTGCCACGTTTCAGAATCACAGTTGTTCTTGGGAGCCATAGGAAGTCTCCACCCCAAAGGATAATACACAAGATCAAGTAGCTTAGTACCCTTTAAAAATGGTAGTCAGCCTGTTTTATTGACCTTGGAGTGCCAAAATAATGCTCTGTCCTAAAAACAGTGTGGAGAAGGGATGGATCTTCTCCAACCTATTACACTGGGGGGAAGACAAAAAGGTCAGTAGATACAATGTTTGTACACACTGAGATTCTTTTGAGTACATTTGCTATACATTATTATAACCAAGTTTTGGTAGAAGAGGAGTTTTTCTTCATGGGTTCTATCCTCCTGTAAAGTTTCAGCCTCCTTCCTACAAATGGTGGTATGATAAAACAATTCAAGTATTCTGGGATGGGGGAAGATAGAGGATAAGGGCCTGAAGACAGGTATTCTGATTTGGAGGATTTTCTCATTTTAGCCAACATCTTGACAATGTTCAAAAGTGATTTGAAATTTCATTAATATTTTTAGAAAGGTGCTGTAATTGGTCCTGTGATTATATCTTTCTGTTACAGCATATCTTATCTCCACCTTCTATTCTCCTTTCATCACAGTTTTTTTTTTTCTCCTTCAGTTTTGGAGATGTTGATCGAAATGCCTCCCCTCCTCCCTCACCATTTTTTTCTGCCATCCTTGCTGCATTTCAGCCAGCAGCATGTGATGATGCAGAAGAAGCCTGGCGTAGTCATATCAACCAACTCATGTGTGACTCTGATGGTTCCTGTGCAGTTTATACATTTCATGTGTTCTCTTCTCTGTTTAAGGTGAGAAAATAAGTTTAAGATACAAAATCAAAATGTTTAGATTGTGTGTGGCTATTAGGATGGTTCTTGATAGTAGTATCAGTAACGAACTCCTAGATATATAACCATTGTAATTTTGCATGCTGCAGAATTGCCATACTAGATTTTCATGCAGAACTATCTTCTAGGACCAATTTTGTCATAAAAATAGCATGTATCTCATACCTGCAGGTTTGGAGATAACATTATAAAATGTGGATCCACTTTAAAGAGTATTTTCTTCAGTGCTTTACAAACAGCCCGAAACAATAACTGCAAGAGACAGGAAATAGCCTTTTCATCTCAAACTATTGTCAATCTCTTCTTTCATCTCCAGCTGTTGAAATCTGGCCATGCCTGTGTAAATGTCAACATTATTAAATATTATGAACCTAATAATCTGAATAGAAATATCCAGCTGCCATCATGCAACATAAATTCCAGAGACTGAGTCTAAAAACTAGAAATATGTTTCTCCTCTCTAAAACTGTATACTCACAAAGATAAGCGTCTTTCAAAAAGATAAGAAAAAGGAGTCAGATGTACAAGCTGTTCTAAGAAATGATGTCTGGTTTTACCTGTAAAACCTTTCTTAGCCTTTTCTTATCATTTCTCCTGCTTTATATGAAGCAGCTGCAGGATGTTTAGCATGCTGCAGCAGTGTACACAGCGGCCAGGTAAACCATGAAATCAGAGTATTCAGTTTTTTATTAACAATGGGTGCCCCACTAATAAATATACAGTCTCAAGATCTTTTAGTATCTTTAAGACCATCCTTACAAGCAAGAAGCATCTTACAACACAGATCTCTTTTCCATCCTGTTTCCTCTGTGCTCCACCAGAGTTAACTGCATGTCTTCTCTAGCTGCACACTGTGTCCTCCTTTAAATATTACACCACTGTAAATCTGGGTGCCTTACAGGCATTCTTTTAAACACTGACAGCCATTTGGAAGGAAAAAAACAGTATTGACTTGAGTGCCCCGACAGTTCAGTTTTGAAAATTAGTCCTGTGTTTCTTCATGATGTGTATTGTAGCGTTTCTGCTTTTATGTCAGTGCTAGAGGTTAATAGCCCCGTTCAAGTGTTCTGAAAGCTATTTGTCCTTTTTATTCTCTTTGAAAAAAAGTGAAAAGGAACTAGTGTCACACTTCCAAAAACTAAATAAATAATACTGTGTGATGCAAAACCTAAATATTACCTGTAAAGTACCTATTTAACTCTAAATCCTGGAATGCAGCTGGACATTTGCTGTTGTGCTTGCCCTGTATTCAGAAGATAGCCTACTGATTTTCTTCAGCTGATACTGTAAGAAAAAGATATAATACTGCTCTAAAAAAAATTTCAGTAACAGCAAAACCTGGTTAACAGTAATTAAAAAAAAAAAAAATGTTTCTAGTATCAACAAACCAGAATTTTCTAGCTGGAGTCACAGCCATATTTTTAGTTTATAAAAATAGGTTTGTTCTCCTCTGCAGGTTTAAAACATAGCAGTATTATTTCCCAGATTTTTTTCATAAGATCCCAGCTTTCCTGGAATTGTATTGTGTTTGCACCATCAAACTTTGCTACTCATCTGCTAACTTAAAAAAACTTTTGACCCTCACCAACAGGAAGTTTCAGCAACAAGCCCAGTATGTGCTAGGCTTGCAACACAAAGTACTGCCAAAATATTTAACTGTGAAACAAAATCCTTGTTTGAAGGAGCTTCTCAACTAAATAGCTTGCTGAAGTGAAAGAAGTTCATTTCCCAGGGCACCTACATTTCAGTCTGCATCAAGTTAATAGCATCTTGGATGTTTGCCCACAACGTGCTAAACTTGTTTAAAATTCCTGAAATTATTGAAGCACTTTTCCTGTAAACGAGTCGTAGCTCAGAGATCTCTGGATTATCTTTATGGCTGCCTCTTTATATTCCATCAAATCAAATGCCTTCCAGCAGAACAGCCAGTTCCAAGACAAGTAGATTTGAGAGCTAGCAAGTAGTTTCTGCAATTGAGCCCTTTTGTTAGGAAAAGTCCTCTTCCCAGAAGAGGAAGCCTGAGGTTAAGAAGGAAACATTCTGAGAATATTATGCTATTATATACATTGACACAAAGCACAGCAACTGTATGCAGTCATATACCTATTCATAATATGCTGGTGGTTGGCATTATTCTTCACAGCGGCCCCATTTCATAAGATATGTAGTGCATTCAGACCTTGCTGGAAGATTTCTGCCACTGTAGGCTGCAGCCAGAAGGACATAGCTGAGATGGTAACTTATTATAGATCTGATAGTCCATGTAATTGCAAAGTATATTTAGTGAAGTACTATACATGGATACCAAAGTACAGTCTCTTGCTGTTTTACATTTTAATACTTTAAAACAGTGTTCAACACTGTTATCTTCTTAGCTGTAGATTGATTGTTGCTTTTATGAAGATCTGAAAAGGAAGGCAGTAAATGAAGAATGTGTTTTCTTGAATCTAAACAGTGGACTGGTCAGCTTTTGGTGAAACCATGACTGAAATGCTTTGAGGAAGTTATTTTCATAAAATAGACTAGAACTCTTAAAATACATGAGTAGATGTGTGCTGAAAGGGACCTGAAGAGTTCGTGTTCCTTATCTTGCCAGGATCAGCTATAAATTTCACTCTGGTCAAATGTCTTTTAACTTTTTTCTCTAGAGTGTTCTTAACTTTTAGACTAAGGTGGAACTTCACAACGTTCCTAGGCAATGTAGTCCAATGCTTAACTCTCTTTATCACACCCATGGCTCCTTGCTCTATACACAGTGGTACTATTTTCTTTGCAGTTGCTGCTTATATTTGAAGACCGTTACCATTATTTCACCTCTCACAAACTACTCTTATTTAACCTTTCCCATAAGTCACATTTTCTAAGCTCCTCACTGTTGCTATGGGCTCTCTTCAGTTAGTCTGTGTATTACTTGAAAAGTAAGAGCAGGTTCTGTATTTCAGCCTAAGTTCTTACCAGCACTGACTATAAAAGGATTATCTCTTTTATAGAAGGATTCCTGTTTAGAAACTTCTCTTTCCTAACTGCTGTACAGTAGAATACAGTTATTTCTTTTCCATTTATAACCCAATGTAGTATGCAGATCTTGTTCAATAAATTTTGCCTTCCTGGTTATTCTCCATCCAGAATGTGGTCTGTGGATTGTTTCATCCTAGGTGTACAACCATGTCCTTCTCTGTTCTCCCTGCATTGCTTCTCCAATTTATCAAGATCAGTCTGAATTCTAATCCTGGCTTCCAAGGAGTTTGCAGCCCTTGCAGCTCAATCATCCATGTATTTAATAAGCATGTTGCATATTCCATTATTCAGTATTTTCATTAATGACTTGGTTAGTGCCTGAGACAGTCCCCAGTGGGATCCTACTCAATTTATCTTTCCAGTTGAACAGTGAGCTGCTGATAATTAACTTCTAAATATGTTTTTGCACACCTAGTTGCCTCTAGACAATATTTCTCTGCCTTGCTTATAAAATAGTAATGAATTAATATATAAATATATAACATATCAATTGTTTCTCCTCCTAATAGAAAATGTTAGCCTTTCATGAAAATTAGCTTGATATTATTTGTTCTGATCAAATCTGTACTGCCTATTATTCAATCAAAAAAAAAAATTATTCAATCCAACAGCTTCCGTTATCAATGAAGTCGGAATTCAGCTCACCTGATTTTAGGTACTTCACTTCAATGCTCCAGTGTTGGAGCAGTAACAGGCTATTTACATATCTGTCATCTGGAAGCACTTCTCTCCAGTGAGGCATGTGTATGGTAATACAGGTCTTAACTTACATTCCTCAGAGAAATGCCTATGGTAACGTGGAATGAATCATCTAAAAATGTTGCATAATTAAAAAAAAAAATTCATGTTACTCCCACCTGCTGAGCAGTTGGCATTAGTGAGATATATTTTGGCAGTGAGACCTGCAGTGCATTTATCAGTATAATTATTTCAGTTTCTGCAAGACTAACATATTATTTTTATTTAGTATTCACTTTATATATTAGTCCCTGAAAATAAAGTATCAGGACTAGAATGTTTCTGGGAGGTTAGTCTGGTTTAGGACTCAAAACACCAAAAAAAAAACCTTTGAGAAGAATAATTCCCGGATGCAGGGCAGTATTTCTGGAGTCCTCCCAAGCAGTAGGGAAATTTTAGTAAGAAGGTTTTTCCCACAGGGGAAAACAAAAGGGTTTTTCTGATTTTTCCATGCTGCTTTTTGGCATTAGGGTGTCCGTTATATTACCTGATTAGCCACTTGACATGGAATACTAACAAAACAAAGCCCAGAATGGGCAGAAGTAGTGATGTGCTGATCAACTCTGTTAACTCTGTACAGCCAAGAAAAAAAAGTTACCCATGGATAAAAGGGTTTATAAAGTTTGAATCATCTTTATAAGAAAGAATGTATTTCAGTAGTAGATTATAATGAATTCTGTAATTAATTTCACAGCTGCCCAGCTATACACTGTCTCCAGCATAATAACTGTTATTCAGTGTCCTTCAGCAGACATTTAGTTCTCCACAGGGAGATGGTCTCTTTTGCACGCTATTGTGCGAAGAAAAAAAAAGCATACCATTTGTTTACAAAGGAAGGAAGCTTGTACTTGAGTAACAAATGTAATAAACTGTATTTTGCTTTCCAGAATATTCAGAAAAGATTCTGCTTCCTAACCTGTGATGCAGCGAGTTACTTGGGAGACAACCTGCGAGGAATAGGCTCCAAGTTTGTGAGGTCTTCTCAGATGTTAACAACATGTTCAGAATGTCCCACCCTTTTTGTAGATGCAGAAACAGTGAGTATATTCCTTTCAAAAGGCATGTGCTGCGTTGCACTGCATTATTTTACTGCCTGTTTCACTTTTGGGCAACTTCTGAATAAATATGTCAAAAAGGTATCTCCTATCTCTAATTTTTATCTCTTGTTCTTACCCAAATTTCCATTAATTTTCCATATTATTTTATTAGGTAAGTACTGGCAGATGGGCAATATGATGTGTTGAGCATGTGTGCCAAAAAACAATATAAAACTGGCAAGATCATGGAGCAAATCCTCTTG
>NW_010104202.1:8086-20991 GCF_000699245.1 Pterocles gutturalis | reverse complement strand
CCTTCCAATGTGTCGACGGCACCACTCAGGTTACTATCATCTGTGAACTTGCTGAGGGTGCACTCGATGGCATCGCCTATGTCATTGATGAAGATGTTAAAGAGCACCGGTCACAAGACGGACCCCTGAGGGACCCGCTCGTGACCGGCCTCCACCCTGACACAGAACCATTAATCATAACCCTTTGGCTGTGTCCAGCCAGCCAATTACTAATCCATCGTACAGTCCATCCTTCAAGTCCACACCTCTCCAATTTAGAGAGAAGGATGTGGTGAGGGACCATGTCAAAGGCTTTGCAGAAGTCCAGGTAGATGACATCCATCGCCCTTCCCCTGTCCACCAAAGCCGTCACTCCATCATAGAAGGCCACCAGATTGGTCAGGCAAGATCTACCCTTGGTGAAGCCATGCTGACTGTCTCGAATCACCTCTTTGTCTCTTATGTGCCTTAGCATAGCTTCTAGGAGGATCTCTTCCATGATCTTCCCAGGCACAGAGGTGAGGCTCACCAGCCTGTAGTTCCCCGGGTCTTCCTTTCTCCCTTTCTTAAAAATGGGAGTAATATTTCCCCTTTTCCAGTCTCCAGGGACCTCCCCAGACAGCCAGGATTTTTCAAATATGATGGAGAGCGGCTCAGCAACCACATCAGCCATCTCTTTCAGAACCCTAGGATGGATATCATCCGGTCCCATGCTAAAAGCATGCTAAAAGGCACATTTCTATGCTAACCAGGTATCAAGCCAAGTCTAAAGCTGGATTAGCCCTATTTCTTTGTAGTTCAAGGAACTGAGCACCGGAAGCAGGGTGGTAGTGTTTATCTGAATGTCTGGGACTGGAAAACTGATACATGTGAATTGTCTGGGATATTTCACCTGAAAACATACATGGATGTATCTGCTGTAAATAAATAAGCCCAGTGCTAACTGAATATCAGGACTGAGATTTGACACATGCATCATCTGTTGACTCTGTGAATTCCTGTTTCTTGTCCAGTTCTACTCATATGCATTTATGGCCGGTTTTCTCCTCTCTGCACCCAGTATAGGCACTATGTATGGATCCAGTCTTTGCTAGTCCTTGCACTTGCAAGGCAACCTGAAGAGCTGCAAGGCAGGTTATGAGTAACTAGGTAAGGACAAGATATACAAAAGGACTCAAACAAAAGGATTTTTATTCCACCAAAAGACTTCCACAACCATAAATTTGCTTTTCCTTGAGAAAACCAAAGGGACTACCCAAGTCAATTCCATGCTGATTGGCTAAGCGTCACCCACGTTTTACTTGTCTTCACTACTCTGCCTCCTTCAGTGCCAGACATGAGACAAACTGACCCTTAATACCTCAAGGCTCTTTTACCATAGCATACAACATCTAATGGATTTTAACACCTCCAGGAAGGCAGCCTTTAGACCAAATATCTACACAGTAAATAACATTGTGTATTTAGTGGTGGAGATAGTGGAAGATGTCTGAACTAGAGAGGTATGAAATGAGCTTTTTGAGAAGTAGCTTGCATTTCTTGTTGCCAGGAGCGTTATGAATGATACAACCTACGGATTTATTTGCCGTATACCTGAGCAAAATGTTAGAAGGTCAGAATTATGAACTACATGGAAGAAGCCCTAGCAACTCTTCACTCTGTTCATGCTGAGGATGCTTCTGTTTTGCTTAGGAGAACTTTCATTCCTTCTCTTCTGAGCACAACCTGACTAGCAGGGTCTGGAGACAATGAGGCATTCTAGCTCCAGGAAGTCATTTATTAGGAGTCAGAGTGACAGGAATATTGAAACACCACAAACAGGAAATCCTTGCCACCTATGGAGTGAGTCCATCCTCTGTTCTAGCTCTTGGAATAATGAAAATACCACTGAGCAATTTTTTTTCTCTGAACTGGATCTTGAACATTCACAGTTTCTTAGGAACAGACGATCTCAGTACTAAAGTATAGTTGAAGAGAAGACTTTTTGACTTCAAATCTCCTTAGTAACACAACTAGGGTAGGTGAAAGAAGGGCTTGGGAAAATGGAAAATTGCCTGGATCACGCTGATCATTCTATTGCAAAAAGAACTATTCTGCTGTTCTTAAAAGCCTCCTGTAAGAAAGAATGCTTGTAAGCCATCAGGTTCTTAGCTGGTAAAATTCTCTAAAAAGACACGAAAAAACTCTGCTGCTTCTTGCAGTGGATAAGCACTGGGTTTCCTTCGTTGTTGGCTTTACAAATCTGAAGCCAGAGTCTTTTGGCTACCATCTTTATAAGCTGAAACCATACTTTTGACCTTTGTGAAACATGAAGTTTCTGAACAACTTCACCATTGCCCCAAAAAATTCCCACTGCTTGATTTGAGATGGACTGTGTTCCTTCTAATGGAGAAGGAAAAAAACAACACAGTCCTGCTAACAGCAGGAAAACCTTGGTATTTATCACATAACAATGGTCAGGTGTGCTTCCTGTTTAACTGAGCAATTCAGTAGCCCTGATTACCATATTGAAAGACTGAAAACTTCATTGCTGTGCTTGGGTTTGAACATGAAACTATCATTCAACAATTGCAAACTACACAAAAATTTTGGAAATTTTGAAAAAACTGATGGCATTTAATATCAAAATAGAAATAATTCAAGTTCGTTAGTTGGAGGGGTCAGTTTGGTTCTGGTTCTGACTGTGGATCTAAATTGTTTTGCCATTAAAACAAGTAATCTCTTCAACTAACTAGATCTGCATGCTGGTCTCACATTGTGAGGCCTTGGAGAAACATTTCCCACCTCAAGAACCATTTAAGTTGAAAAGTGGAGTGAAGGGAAACAGACATGCAGGGAGAGGTGTGACTTCTCCAAAGCATCATAGCAAACCGACTGCAGATCTAGGAGTAAAACTTTGCTTCTTAACTTGCAGCTCATACATTATCTCTTGCACCCAGAATAATGACCAAACTTTGCATTTTTTGTGTGAACAAACTTGAGTTGAAAATGAACTTTTTAGTGACTGGAGGCCACCTTAAGATGTTCTTAGGTAGGAAATAAATGCCTTGATACTGTTAATAAGCAAGATGACAAGGTGAATAGTTAATAACAATGGAAAGACAGTCAGGTACTGGGTAAATACAAAGTTACACATATTCGATTGGTCCTTCCAAAAATTTTCCTCTAAATGCTGCCTGGAGGTTGCTTTAAAGGGCAGAATGGCAGAAATCAGGCTAAGTTAGCTTTCAAAATTTTTTTTATTAGACGGTCTTTGAACATCAGCTTTATGAAACCCAGAGTTTCCTGTTTTCCCTGGAATAGGTGGCTGAACGTAATGATAGTCTATCAGGGACTGTGGAGCAGCAATAATAAAAAAAAAAAATCAATGGAAACCAAGAGAACCAAGAGTGGTCAGTGAATTAGGTTTCTAATTCAATGCTCTCAGTGTATTTTAGGTGCTTAACTTCGGTTTCCTAAAACTGAATATGACAATGTGAAGCCTGCAACTAGTGATACTATATATTTTGCCCTATAGCTTAGGTGAATGCTTACTAGTGGAGGCTGATTTATTGTGTATGAAGCCTCACAACTGCTGTCATTATTAGCAGGAGTGATTGAGTATGGGATCCAGCTCAGCAATGAAAGATATTCTCAATACTTTCTTCTTTGAACCTTTGAAATTCCTCAGACTTTCAGATTACCAGTCTAATCATGACTCTTCATATCCACCTGTACCAATTTCACTAGGTAGCTGTGAATTATGTATGCAATAGGGTGGTCTCTATTGGAAATAATAAATACCTCCCCTATGAGGACAGGCTGAGAGAATTGGGGTTGTTCAGCCTGGGGAAAAGAAGGCTCCGAGTAGACTTAATAGCAGCCTTCCAGTACCTGAAGGGGGCCTACAGGTGAGATGGGGAGGCACTCTTTATCAGGGAGTGTAGTGAGAGGACAAGGGGTAACAGGTATAAGCTGAAAGAGGGTAGATTTAGACTAGACGTTAGGAAGAAATTTTTCACTGTGAGAGTGGTGAGACACTGGAACAGGCTGCCTGGGGAAGTTGTGAATGCCCCATCCCTGGAGGTATTCAAGGCCAGGCTGGATGAGGCTTTGAGCAACCTGGTCTAGTGGAGGGTGTCCCTGCCCACGGCAGGGGTGTTGGAACTCAATGATCTTTAAGGTCCTTTCCAACCCAGACCATTCTATGATTCTATGATTCTATGATTTGAAGGTACACAGATCTGAAATGCGAAAAAGGCATCTGGTCACTTGGTGTGGGGGCCTATTGTCACAGTCTGAAGGCTAAGTGTAGGCAAGCAAAAGAACAGATGTTAAGAGATGGAAATGACTCATGTTCATGCTAAAATTGCTATGCAGAGTCCTCCTGGCTGCCATGGCTTAGGTTAAGTTAAAGTCCCCTAGACACCCAGGTCTGTTGCAGCATTGTAACAGCAGTGAACACATGATCCCTGTGTGTGTGACCATGTGCATGCATGTTTGCATGTGTGTGTGTTCATCAAGAAGGGAAGAAGCTTTCCCTTCTGGGGCTGCATGCTTGCCTCCACATCAGGAAGCAAATAAACTGCTGGCCAGCAGGAGTCTGACCATGCCATTATCATAAAATCAGACCCAGCTCTTCCCCTGAACCTCCACATCATTCATCCCTGAAGCACAACCCAGTCTCCAGGAGCTTCTCAGGGAGTGCTGCAACTTGAGAGGAGGCAGAAGAGTCTGTCTCTCCCCAATCCAGCATCAGCTTTGCCATCCAAAGGGAAAGTGGCTTCTGGTTTGCCAAAGCTTAGGCAAGGACTTATAAGGCTTAACTCCAAGCAGCATTTCCCTTAACTCCAAGCAGCATTTCCTTTACTGTGGACTGGAACTGAATAACTCAACTCTGTGTTGGTCAAAATGTTTTGTGCTTTTGAGCCATGGTTCAGTCACATGAATTTGAATAATTCCCTTGGAAAGCATAGCGTCAAGTATGTAGTGTCATCTTGAGTGGCTACAATAGGTGATACATTTGGGGAAAATCAGCTTCAGTATTTGTTGTATCTGATGCCCATTGCTATAGTAAAGACTATTTTGAAATTTCATTGAAAAATATGGGAATATTTCAGCATTATGGCCACTTGCAAAATGGTTTTTTAAAAGCATCTATACTTCTATTTAAAACCATGTCTCTGTAAGCATATGTGGCAGCTTTGGGACACTTGATGCAGGGACCTATCGTGATGAAACTTTGATATATTTAATCACACCAGATACAAAAAATGAAGTATATGCCAAGTACATGGTTGAAACATGACTGTTCTGATGAGTCTAAGGCTTCAGCAGGGAGTCTTGCTGGCAATGTAGTTCTGTGTCTTTATCTGGGCTCTGTTTGCTTCTTACATTCAGTGTGTAAAATGCCTGTTGTTCATGCTAGTGTGGACAACTGGTATCCTAAGGCTTAGACTTTATATGGAAAGCAGTTGTAATTAATTTCTCAAATTCAGTTAACCAAGACTATACTACTTAAGGTCTTTTCCTGTCTTAAAGCTGACTTCTGAATGGGTTGGTAGTACTTCAGTACTTAGTCTCCTGTGGGTACAGAAAAGGAAAGGCTGAAGGTATTACAGATAGTGAAATGCACTGGTTCTGATTGGAAAACCCTGGTAAAGAAGGGTTGCATGCCCATGTGAGCAGAGTCTCCTTTCCTTTTCTAGAGAACTGAAATATTGTCAGACCAGACGTTACTTTTCTTTTCGGGGTGGTTGCCTATTCTGTGAGGCTTCTATGTCAGACTCATAGCAGGAATAATGTGACATGGTGCAGTCACCAGGTGATAACACAGCTGAATGTTATAATAAGTATTCTTTCCTAAATGATCTGGCACCTTGTTGGAGTGTATTTAGCTTGTTCAAAGGAGAGTGAGGACAATTTTCTTCTGAAAAGAGATGCACCAAAGGACGCTTAACAGCAGTTAAGACATGACAGAAAAGCAACTTACTCCTGCAAGCTGTTAACAGGAGTTGAGCATTAGGTTAATGTAGCTGTGGATTTCCGCAAGAGCTGTAGGGAGTGCAAACTTCTTTTTCCAGGAACAGCTTCCTTGATGGTCCCTCTCTTCCCAAGGATTTTAGAAAAGGTGATGCAGTAGGAGTCCTTATAAGCAAGCAGAGCTGAGGGTCCCCTATTTTCTGTGACACCTTTGTAGGCCCTTCAAAGAACCAAGGAAGTATGTTGAAGAAACAACCTCATTTGTTTGGGCTCCAGCTTTGTGGGCACAGGAGGAAGTAGACTTAAGACTGGTGCAGTGAATACAGTTGACTGCAGCAACACGGCCTGTATAGGGAAATACAAAACATTTCCAGCAAATCTGCTCTTAGCATAACATATATGAAGTTGCAAGAAATGACTCCTTGTGCAATCCCTAATGGATTAGGTTGTATCTTAATTGATCCTGTAAGGTGGTAGCTTTTCAAGAAACCCAGTTTTAGAAATGCATTGCACTGAATTTCAGAATTTTTGTGTTAGGAAAACAAATTACTCTGACCAGACAGTTTCTTCAACATACTTCCTGATGTGTTTGAATTTAACCACTTCTGTGATGTGCTTACAAAGGAGGATTTCTGCCTCATGAATCACTGGCAAAAAAGCAGCAAGCCATTTGTCATAATACACAGGTAACATTAAATAAACACTACTTGTCTAAAACAATGAAGGCAGTCCTATAGGAAAGCTGCAGCACTGAAGAGGAGATATTCTGTAAGGTTGTAACACTGGTTTCCCAAAGCAGAGGCAATGTTTTTATTTTAATGAAAATATGTTATGAGCCCTGTACTAAATTCAGTAGCTTCTGTTTTGTCCATCAAACAGAATGATGCACTAAAAGATGAATAAGGAAAATGATCATGTTGGCTGCTTACACTCTGTCATCTGACAGTTGCTAGTTCAATAATCCCTAAATTCTTCAGTGAAGAAGATAGCACTCTCTTAAGTTCCCCATTGGACTGGAGGCATTATCCCTTCTCTTTGTCCATAAGCAACCTGGCTATGGATCCTGGCACACAGAAATGTTTTTGCATCATCTTGGTTTATGCATATGTATCAATGAGCCAGTCAAGTTCCACCTGTCTTCTTCTAGTTGGAGACCAAAGACAGGATTTAAGAGTGGTAAGGGTGCGCTGCTTGCTCCCCAGAACTCCTGGAAGTGCTGCTTGCTTCAATTTTCCACTTCTAGTTGAGGTTCAGTAATCTTGTTTTGCATCATGTTACACAAGTCCTGTATGCATTTTACAGTGTTTATTAAATTGATTCTTAGAGTATAGGTGCTGAAGGAAGAGGTCTTCAATTTGGGTGAAATCATTCAAGTATTCCCCAAAATCAGCAGTCACATCTGAACCTCATTTTCAGATATGTGAAGGCTCCTCAACCCTCTTCGCATCAGTTCAGTGGGGGTGTTTAGTGTAATTTTGTGTGAATTAAAACTGAGGCTATCTATGATTTCAACATTCATTACTGCCCAAAGAGGTTCAAGAGGTGAAGCAGAAGAAAAGTAAAATTATGGGACCAGCTAATCTTGATGTCTCTTATCCTCCTCACTCAATGCATGCTACTCAGGTTACTCTGAGCATAGTCAGTCTTTAATTCAGGAAAGCTTCTTCTTCCAAGATTGATTGAGAATAGAAATAAGTTCCCAGAAAAGCTCTGTTGCTACAGGCAGTGAAGGGACAATTTAAGAACAAATTGGCCTGAAACTTCCTTGCCCAAATGCATTGGCAATGCATTGCAGTAAATAACACACTGGGTGAGCAACTGGTTTGCTACTCTCTGCTTATCTCTTCACCTAAGTTGTGGCAGTTGCATTGAGCCATTGAAATGGAAACGATTAAGGCTGTAGCAAACTCAGGATGGCCAAAGCCTAGAGCTTCACAGAGAAAGATGTTGTTCTGTTTCACTATTTGCAGTGCTGAGTAGTGGTGTAATGCAGAGCTTGGATTCCTTTCCATGAACAGATCAGGGTGGCCTGTGCATGGTATCTTGCCAACTTTGCCGTCTTTTCCAAATAAAAGCATTACCTTAGTATATTAACCATATTTCAACACGCAAAGCAGAAAGCAAGATCAGGAAAGACTCTTCAAAATGCCTTTGTGAGGGTGGTGAGCTACTGATCCTCTACTAATAGAGAAACCTGCTTGCCAAAAACATGGAGAAGTGTGAATGGTGCCAATTTTGCATTTCACCCCTGCAAAGTTAATGTCCAAATCCAGTAAGGTATCCTATAGTCTGTCAATCTGCGTCTTCTGCCACCACTGGCCCGTTTATCCTTTATCCAAAACTTTGCTTCCATTCATTTGTGCATAGTGCTCTCATTGGCAGAAGTATGTTGATCACTGAAAACCTTTCTGTCACCTCTCAGTCCTCATAGTTGTTCCCCAAAATTGCATAGTTCAAGTGAAGGCTCATATTTTGTGGTGTTAAAATCATGCCTATAGACACCCTTGGATATATGATTCTCTAATGTCGTGGAGCAAAAGGAGAAGATCATATCACAAAGGAGAAGAGTCCCAGAGATCAGAGCTTGATCACCATCTCTGACGTAACCATGGGGGAGCCAAACCCATCAATCATGTGAAAATGGAGTGATTTAGAGCTATAAATGCAATGCTGTTTACCTAGATCACTGTCAGAGCTTGCTCATCTATCCTAGTCAAACTGAACTGCAACCTTTATCTGTTTTTCAGGGTCTAGCACTTTCTGATTTTCTTTCTCTTCTCCCCATCATCATGGCACATTCCAGATCAAAGACACTTGGAAAAGCACTAGGTCTGACTCTAAACACAGCAGAGAAAAAATGGACTGTAAAAGCCACTGTTCAAGGGCTCTGAGAAGAAGGTGTTGAGCAGCTCCAAAATCTGGTGTTCCAGGCTATTTCTGGTGATGAGGCAACACTAGCTGGCATACAAGCTAGGTCATTTCACTCAGAGATGAGGAAAACTAAGCAAAGCAAAGATGACTGTGTGGGAGACTGCAAAGAAACAGAGGCAGCAAAATGCTGCAGTAGAATAGAGACTTGTTCCACTGTTTTGTCTTCAAGAAGCCCCCACACAGTAACTCCAGAAATTAATCACAGAAAGTTTCTGAGGACAGCAGTGCAGAAGACCCCAATGAGCAAGCTGCACTGAGGCAGAAAAGAGGCAAAATTTCAGGGACAAGTTTCCTGTACCCCTCAACAAAGCTCAGCCCAGCTGTCTTCGCACTTGGGTCTCTTAAAGAAAAACTGTGTTTTAAAAATGTCCAGTGTTGGGTCAGTCTAAAATACTTGTCTCATGTGGTGAGCTCTATGAGTTTTATGGGATGAAAAAAGCTGTTGACAGATTTCAACTCTGTCTTCCCTGGTGTCTTTTGAGATCAGTGGACCAGACTCATTTGCTGACATTATGAAGTTCAACTTCTGCTTAGAATTCAAACTGTCCAACGCCTGGGGAAAAGTCTGAGTTGGGGTTCTGCACAACCCCTACTTTCTGGGGCAGAAGTGAGCTTGTGTTCCTCAAGGCAAGAAAATCACATCAAGGTAACAGAGGAATTACAAGAACGAGCTAATATCAAAAAAGATAAGTCACTTCCTGACCAGGGGGATGGGAGAGAAGGAGGTAAGGTTGATGGAAGGTTAATCAGCATAGTAAAAATCACACCCCAGGGAGGAGACCTTAGATGCTGATGTAAGATCACCTTTGCATAATGAACTGTAGTGGGTAAGGACTGAGCAGCAACTGCGTGCCACCCCCACCATGTCATTGCTCCCTTCTCTCTCTGCACCCCACTGTGAGGAAAAAAAAAAAAAAGTGGAACCTTGTGAGTTGAGGTAACAACAGTTTTAATAGTACAACACGAGAAAAAGAGAAGATAAAAACATCAGTAGGAATACGCAATGGAAGAGCTCAGCATGGAAAACGACTCTGAGCAGAGCTGTCTATGCCCTCCTCCCAGCTTCTGTGAAAATTAACCCTCTCCCAGCTGAACCCAGGATATGAACTAATAACTAATCAGAACATGTGCAGGAGGTGCACCAGTTACATAACGAAAAGCTGACCAATGAGCAAATGTTGGGCAACTTCTTCTTCATTGCAACCTGTACAAAAGTCTGCAACATCTCTAAAGAGGTGTGCTAGTTTTTACGCACTATTGACTAGCACCCGCTTCTCTACAGGACTACATTAAATATTGGAAAATTGATCTCACTCTGTGTTACTGGCTCCAGTGCGCTGGGCATGAACCTATTCTCAGACTGAGGGACAGCAAGCCAGCAGAGAGCAAAGGCTGTCTGTAATCAGAAAGACTTTAGTGACCTACAGACTGAGTTGGACCCATTCTTTCCGTAAATTGTGTTTCAGGGAAGGAATAATTCCTTTAAAGCCAGAAGTGCTGGATGACTGGAAGAATTCAGGAAGGCTGGACTGGAAACAACTGTCGATCCTCCAAACTTTCTCTGAATTTTTATTCTCTGCATCACATACTCTGATGAAAATTAGTGGACCACCACTTACATCAAGTGGCTTCTTGCTTGCATTAAAATGGGTAAAGGTCCGACTAAATACGCTTACAAATCAAATCACCCTGTCTTTGCTTTTTGCCTCTTAACAGGGAAACTCAACACTTTAGGCACCACTTTCCAAGGACCTGTCCATTTCCAGTGTGAAAACAGAGCTGCAGCATTAGGATCAAACCCACTGAACCCATTAATCATGTCTGAGAGCCATGAGCATTTGGTGTAACTTGGATTGTAAATTCCAAGTCATCCAGAGCAATGAATCCTTGTACTCAAGACAGTGGCTCACATGTACAGTGGCTCTGATTTGTCTGTAATTAACCTGATAATTCTGGCTCCTGGGGCAAGCAGAGAATCTAATTACTTGTTGCATGTATGTGGCCTCATCCAAATGTGATTAACTGGCTCTGCTAAGTCATCCACTATGGTGCTAATTTAAATCAACGGTAATTAATAATATGATTTCACTGTGACAATATTAGTGATAATTCTAAGATGCAAAGAGGGAAAAGTGCTTTGGAATGACTAAGCTGCCTGCACAGCATCTCTTAAGGTTGTAACAAGTGGCTAGGAAAAATCCTGGAAGGTCGTTGTTCAGCAAGACTCACCCGATAAGTCACTCCTCGGTGTGAGGTCTCTCCCATGTCAGAGAGCTCTGGTATGGCAAACATGGGTCATCCTCCTGCTGGTGTATCAGACAGGGCATCACAAATGAAAGCTTACAACAACTTTATACAGGCGAAGATATTCTATAAATAGATGAGTGCAACTGAGAAGTCCATGTGGGTAACATGAAGCGAAGATCTACAAGGCAAATAAATTTTCAGAGGAGTCCAGGGCTTGAGTGAAACTTTTCAGGGCAAAACAAACGGAAAATAGCAGCAGAACTTGTAATTATTGGCTGGAAATCTAATTTTCTGAGGACATCTAGTGAGGAAGCTTGTCATAGGATCAAATTGGGTCTCTCCACCATTTCCAAGTCTTTGGGATGCTGCATAACAAAGTTGGAGTCTGGGATCTGGGACAGGGAGAGTCTGGTTTGTGCTGAACTCAGAAATCACATGTAAAAATCCCTGGTTAGGAAACAGCTTTCCTATGGTTTAGGAACTGGTTTAGGGAAAATGGTCTTTTTCTCTCTGTTGCTGGGGTACAGAGCTGTGCTGCAGTGCCCCAGGGAGCAGGACCGGAGTGCAGACTGAAGGTACTATAGGTATATATATATAAGGTCAGCCATGAGAGAAACTTACCTTCGGCACACTTAAATTGTACCACTGTTTTTCCCCCCAATTTTGTCTGTTGTTGTCCTCTCACTGTTCATTAAGGACTATATCTTGTCATGTCTTTTCACTGTGCACTCCCCGGTTTGATCAAAAAGTTCACTGTCTCTGGAGAACCTTAGTGGTCACTTACAAAGACAAAGGAGAAAAGACCTGCCATCCCTCTAAACTGTCTTCTATAGTAATGGCCTCCTGCAAGGCTTGTGGCCACTCTAGAGCACAGTCCTTCTGCAGGAAAGCACAAAATATATAGAAATCACAGAACAAGAAGATGCTTTCTGAAGGACTCCTGCTCTAATGTGTATCATAGGTAAATGAACATGGAAGGGATATCTATCTAAAACATGTCTGCCCTCTGGCAGGAGGCCATACTTACATAACAAAAAGGAGACTTCTATCATAAAATAAGCTAACCTGTAAGGGATAACTTTGTTCCCAGTTCTGGCAAGTCACCCAGTAGATATGGAGCATGGGGGAGTACCGTAGCAGTCTCACAGTTGTGCACAATAAAATGGTCCAGTTGGCAGTGAGCAGCATAGTGGCAATGTTTTTATCGAATGTTTCCCTCACCCAGAGGCAGGACGTATTATTATCTCTGTCTCAAGCCGCTTTTTCATATGAACAGCAACTCATAGCCTTCCTTTCACCTCCCAGTTTGTATCCAGATGTACGAAAACTAGAGTTCATTCAGATCTGCTGTGGACAGCATTTCTTTTGCTGTTATTACCCTTTATGAATAGCCAGGGGAAAGCATTAGCAAGCATCTCCTACATGGCGTGCTAGAGTTCTGGGGCAGACACCCTCTGTAGACCTCCGTGAATCACAGGACCCTGTGGTGGGTTGACCCTGGCTGGATGCCAAGTGTCCACCAAAGCCCCTCTATCACTCTCCTCCTCAGCTGGTCAGGGGAGAGAAAATATGACAAAAGGCTCGTGGGTCAAGATAAGGACAGGGAGAGATCATTCATCAATTAACGGCATGGGCAAAACAAACTCTACTTGAGGAAAATTAATTTAATTTATTACCAATCAAATCGAAGTAGGATAATGAGAAATAAAAACTAAATCTTAAAACACCTTCCCCCCACCCCTCCCTTCTCCTTGGGCTTAACTTCAGTTCTGAGTTCTCTGCCTCCC
>NW_010104202.1:0-7991 GCF_000699245.1 Pterocles gutturalis | reverse complement strand
CTTCCTCGGATCCGGTGTGTGGTCCCTCCCATGGAAGATAGTTCTCCACAAACTTCTCCAACACGAGTCTTTCCTATGGGAGACAGTTCTTCACAAACTGCTCCAGCTTGGGTTCTCTCCACAGGGTGCCGTCCTTCAGATACAGACTGCTCCAGCATGGGTCCCCCTTAAGGTCACAGGTCCTGCCAGAAAACCTGCTGCAGTGTGGGATTCTCTCTCTCTTCACGGGGCCACAGGTCTTGCCAGGAGCCTGCTCCAGCACAGGCTTCCCATGGTGTCACAGCCTCCTTTGGGCATCTGCCTGCTCTGGTGTGGGGTCCTTCACGGGCTGCAGGTGGAGATCTCCTCCACCATTAACCTCCACGGCTACAGGGGCACAGCCTGCTGCACCATGTTCTTCACCACCAACTGCGGAAGAATCCCTGCTCTGGTGCCTGGTGCACCTCCTCCCCTCCTTCTTAACTGACCTTGGTGTCTGCAGAGCTGTTTCTCTCACATATTCTCAATCCTCTCTGTCCTGGGTTCAGCTAAAACAGAGTTAGCTTTTTTCATAGTAGCTAGCAGGAGGCTGTGTTTTGGATTTGTGCTGAGAAGAAAGCTGATAACAGTGATGTTTATAGTTGTTGCCAGGACATTAAAGGTCTCTTCAGCTTCTCTGCTGTGCCAGCGTATCCAGGTGCAGGAGAAGCTGGGAGGGAGCACAGCCCCAGTTGCTAGCCTGGGATTTGATCTTAGGTTTGGGATTGAGACCCAAAGTGGCCAATAATCTAGTCCATAACATACACATCATGCCCAGTACATAGGTGAGTGGCCTCCAGAAGCTCATCCCTTTTTGTTCCAGATCCCTTTTTGTTCCAGATCTCTTTTTGTTCCAGATTCCTTCTGCTCCAGGTCAGCTCTCTTTCCAGGTCAGCTCTCTCAGGAAGGTCCCTCTCCCAGGGCCTTCTCCCTCCCTTGGTCGTCTCTTGGTCTGGGAGGCTCTTATCTCCATTTCAGGAGTATGGTTTTGGGATTGTTAGCTGGGAGCAGGCTTAGCCTTGGTTATCGGGTGGTGAGCAGTATCACAGAATCATAGTTTCATTGTATCACTGTGCATCACTCATTTGTATGTTTATATATATTAACATTTTCAGTATCATTGTAGTTCAGTTATTAAATTGTTCCCATGAGTCTTTTTTTTTTTTCTCCTTACCCCTTTAATTCTCTCCCCCATCTCTAGGGAGCTGGGGGGAGTGAGAGAGCAGTGTGTGGGGTTAGCTTCAAGCTATGGATAAACCCATCACACTCTCTTCGGCTGTAGTTGCCCTGCTTTTTCCCCTCTTCCTAAATATTTTATCACAGAGGTGCTACCACCGTCACCGTCACAGAGGCGGGTCTATCTTGGAGCCAGCTGGCACTGGCTCTATTAGACATAGGGGAAGCTTCTGTCAGCTTCTCACAGAAGCCACCCCTGTAGCCCCCCTGCTACCAAAACCTTGCCATGCAAACCCAATACAGACCTGCTATCTCTTCTGCAGCCAGTGTGTTTTCTCCTTGGGATTGTTGCTTCACAGGAAGTTAGACCAGTGTAGCACTTGACTTTTTCAGAAGTAAAGAGATTGGAAGTAAGATAATTGGAGAGGACCCTGTGTCTCTTTTTTGCAGGGGGACCATCAAGCCTGGGAATGTTTTGGCTTCCCTTCTGGCTTCAGGGAGTCATCTGTTATTTTTTTAAGCAAATGCCTGTGAACACCAGTGATATCCTGTGTGGTAGGTGGAAGCATTGGTTACTCCCCTGAGACACACAGTTTCAGGGCCAGATGTTCTGGTTTCATTTCCATGTGTGTGTGGTATTCACCTCACCTTCCATCAACAAGCACAAAACATATTACTTCAAACTCTGTTTACAATTACATAAAGATTTGATACATAATGTTTTTTCTCTGGTTTTCTTCCCTCCAGATAATTTGCCCAGTTTCTCTGAACACTGCTTCATTCACATCTGTGGTACTGCTGTCACTGATTCATGGCATGGTGAATGGGGTGCAGTGGCCATTCACAGGTTTCTCCTGCCAGTCAACCTCTATTTCTAGCCCAGGCCATCTAATACTTTCAAGGACTGTTCATTAAATTGTGTCACTTAATATGGTGCAGAGTCAACAGATGACAAGCTTGGGGCAAAGCTGGCAAGCAGGAGTTAAGACCTGGATTCCTGGCAATTATCTTTTCCATGAACTGTTACTACACAGGAGTGCAGTGCATAGACAGTCTGGATGACCAAGACTAGATCACAGACTCGTGGCCATGCAAAGTCTCATAATGATAACTTCATGTTTCTGAGCACTGCAAGAGCCATAAAACAAGGGGGAGTGGTTCAAGGATAGGGGAATATATGCCTGGATCCTGTAAATCTACAAATGTGGGATTTATTTGGGTTAAATATTCAGGATGATCAACCAGTGCTCACTGTACAGACCCCACTACTTTCCTCCAGACCTCCTCTGCCCACGTAGCTCTGTAGCTAGTCTGGTTGTACAGCTGTCAGAAGAGTTCCTCTTCAAGCTAAACCTGCCTTGAACCATGTGGCTTGCAATTACAATAATCTATCGTGCACAAGCAGAAATAAAATTGACAAAGCGTAACACTAACTAGCTGAATAAAAGTCATCCAGTAGAACTTAATATCATGTCTGAGTCTTAATATCATGACCTTATTAAAAAGGCAAGGTGCATGAAATTAGCCTGATGTCTAAGCCTTATTTACCACTACCCAATTATAGTGTCATGGCCTCACCTGCTTTTACTCTGAAAACTTGGTGTCAAGCTGTAAGGCTTAACAGCATACTACCAAGATGTGCTCAGGCAGGAGTCCTGCCTTGCCTTGAGGTACAAAATGTGTACATTGCTCCTCTCACTCAGAGTGTGCTCTGTTTCTCTCACTTTTCCCTCATGCAGCTGAGATCACTAGGACTGGAATTTTGCAGAATCCAGAGGGAGGTACTGTAAGAAATCTCTGTAGTGAGGCAGAAACAACTTGTAGATAGTGCTGAGCTGTAAGTTCTCTGTTCAGTGCAGGAAGAAAGCAGTTGTCAGAGATTATTGCCCTTCTCCAGATATTAATGCTTGGAGATCTGCATTGCTATATGCTTGCTTTGTGTTTCTTTTGTGGCTGTTAAAATGCTTCCATGTTTGCATTAATGATTGTGTGCAAGTGAGAGAGAGAAATGGGAAGGACTAACTGGGCCACCAATCAACAGTTAGCTGGTCTAAGCCAAAAGGCAAACCAGAAAAAATTATTACTCTGGACAAAATGGGAATATTCAGGTCTTGTTGTGGTACTGTGGGACCTTTACTCACTCTTTCAAATATAAGCCTAAGTCCTAGTGAAGCAAGTGCGGTTTTGGAGGTACTTTCTCTAGCAGCTTGAGGCTACAACCTTGTCTATTATTGTTTGGAAAAGTATGGAAAACAATGTGCCTGCTAATCCTGTACCTCATTTCTGTGCAAAAATAGGGATTTTAGTTTTATAGTTCTGTGATTACTTCTATGAGACAAGGCCACTGAAATATTCAGCAAAATAATGTGTAGAAATTTATAACGGTGCATGGAGTTCCCTTCTGAGCTTCTGCCCCACTGTGCTAAGCCATTCTGGTGCCAAGAAGCCTAAACGTTTCAGTGAAGCTGTAATTTCAAGGCGAAACTTCTAATGATGGCTGAGACAGAAACAAAATGTTGGGTCTCCAGCATGCTGGCTTGTGCCCAGTCTTCCTCAGTTTTACAGTGGCACACAGAAAACTGCTTAATCTATACTGACTAAAAAGACCACTTTGGTAGAAGGTTGTGCTTGAGTTCAATCTTGGCCTCATATGGATGTCCAAGGAAATTAAAAACCCAACCATTGGAACTCATGCTTTGTGAAAAAAAGCAAAGCAAACAAGGCTGAGGCTGTTGCAAAGTTATGACACGAGATAATTCTTTTTAGTAGTCCAGATGCATGTAAATGCTTTTGAGCAAAATAGCTGAGATTTTTCTCGTCATCATCTGAGACACAGGCAAGGTGCTTCTTGCTTGTACACCAAACATCTTTTAGGTCATACGTCAGTTTTGGTGAAAAGAGAAAGTCATTGAAATGTAACTTAAATATTCACCTAAAAGGTCACAAAGAATTGCTCTGTGTCCAAAATAGCTTACAATCCATGTCCGTTCTTGGCAGAAAAACAACACATGTTTGCTAATGGTTGTCTATAAGTCACTCTGCCAGAGCTCCTCTCCTCTGAAATCTATTCTGATTCCCCCACAGTATTTCTTGTGGTTTTTCTCAAAGAGGTTGGGACTTACGTGCTACAGGAGAGCATCAATCTTGACTAGTGTTGGCACCTTTTGTACACTCCATGGTCCCTCTCTGCTAGGAAGAGATTTCCTGTTGTGGTAGCTCATGAGGTTCATGAACAATTCAGCCTCTGCCTCCTTAGAGGCAAAGAGTTGGAAAATGTCCTGCCCTTCTGCAGCCACTGGAGTTCTGCTGCTCATTTTCCAGACTTGTTTGAAATAAGCATGAGAAACATGGCTGGAAAATCTCATACTACAAGAACAGGTGAGCATGAGCATGTAAAAAGTCCTACCAGACCAAGAGGATCTTGCAAAAATCTCAGTTCACATAGTGTAATAGTAACTGCTGAAGACCATGTCTTATGGAATAAGATGAAGTGGGCAGTGCTAGTGTCAGCTTGTACTTTGATCTGAGCCCTTCCCTGACCAAGTTTCTGTTATAAGACTTTAGCGGTTCTAACCCAGCACAAAATACCCATCAGTAAAATACAAAGCATGACACTTTTTCTTCATACTTATGGTACCACTATTGACAAACAGAAAAGAACTGCAGAGTCTTAGTAATATTCTAGAGGCCAAACAACTGGTTTGAATGTAAGGGTGATTTGGAGTAGTCAGGATGGATTCATGTTGCAGAAGTGTGAGACACACTGCAATGTATTCCAAAAGCTAATTTTAATTTTGTCAGAATATAATGGTCAGGAGGGTTATGTTGCAAACCCTTTGGTCGACACAACTTATTTACAGGTTCAGGAAGTCAGTTGGGAACTACTACTACATGGTAAATCTAAACTTAGAATGATGACTCAAGATGCGCAACCACTCACTGATAAGGCGAGGACACCCAGCCCTGGAGAGTTTTATTGGATGGCGTCACAATCCAAGAAGAGAGTTTCCAACTGCAGAACTGCTGCTCCAAGGAAGACTGGCTCAGGGGGGTGTTACAGTGGGCTCCATTTATACCCTAAGTCGGACTAGGCCTGGTGGTCATATATAGCCATGATGGTGCCCATTGGTTGAGACAGTCTTTGGCAGGCTTAGGCAGCAGGGGTACATGACTTGGGGCACTCTGTGTACTCGACATGCAGCACTCATGCATTTTGTATATGTGACACCAGTCACCACATCCCCTGTACCATGCCATTAGACCACTTATAGAGGGTAGTGATCAGCGGCACAAGATCTATTTGGAAGTGAATAACCAGCGGTGCTCCCCAGGGGTCAACGCTGGGCCCAGTCCTGTCCATTTTAGTATGATCTGGATGTTGGGGCAGAGTGTGCCCTCAGCAGGCTTGTTTATGATATAAAACTGAGGGGAGTGGCTGATACACCAGAGGTTTGTGTTGTGATTCAAAGGGTCCCTGACAGGCTCAAGAAATGGGCTGACAAGAACCTCATGAAATTCAACAAGGGAATGTACAAAGGTCCTACACCTGGGAAGCTATAACGTCATGCACTGGCACACTCTGGGGGCCACCCAGCTAGAAAAAACTTGACAGAAAAGGACATCGAGGGTTCTGGTGGACACCAAGTTGACCGTGAGCTAGCAGTGTGCCCTTGCAGCAAAGAAGGCTAATGGGGAGGTTGTTGAGTTTCCTTCCTTGGAGATGTTAAAAAAGCCATGTGGACGTGGTACTGGACCATGTGCTCTAGGTGGTTCTGCCTGAGCAGGGGGGTTGGACTAGATGACCTTCAGAGGTCCCTTTCAACCACAGCTATTCTGTGTTTCTATGAATATAGTTATATTTTATGTTAGCATGTTAAAAATCTTATGGGAGCAGCTTACTGCTGCTCTGATAGGCTTCTGGGTAATGTACCTTGCTTGCATTTTACTGAGGGTGCAGAATCCTCTGAGTTAGTTTATGCTGTAAAGGGTATATACATGTGTTTTTGCTTTACTGCAGAATCTTTAGACAAAACGTAAACCTGGGATAAATCTCCAATTAGGTGTTGATTAGCAAAGGTACCACTAATAAAACACCTTCTTAGTATCTACTATAGACATGTAAGCAAAACTCCCTTTATGCCTTCGTGAAATGGCAGTATGATGCTTTATTCTCATTAATATTCAGTTTCAGAAATTGAATGCATAGTGACTCAAGCCACATGTTCTCTTTGCTATTTTAAGTCCAAGAATAGGTGTATTCATGCAACAATGAAACAATGACTCATACCTGAAGTAAGACATTTAGGGTGTAATTCTTAAGTCCTCTTTTACCATCCAAGAGACAGTAATATGGAGGGACAGAATCACAATGTGAAGGAGAATTGGATCTTTATCAGCCAAAGGTGGGGAAATAAAACGGAACCATTTTTTTCAGCAGTTCATGTAATACATGAATAAAGAGGTCATTTACACAAGTTTAAATAAGGTTCCAAGGGGACAGCACACAGTCTTCCATCATGCCATATGAAAGCCAAAGCCGTGTTTTGGAGGACTGTTCACTAAGCGAGCTGCTGTGCACAAGAGGTAAGGTGCCTGTGATTCTCACTGAGCTTCAAACCAGGGTGATTAACCTGGAGCAACTTCAGAAGTGACCCTAAGCAGGCTTGCTATGTAGACATCACCCACTTATTGAAGGCTTGCATCCAGGGAAATTCATTCAGAGCAGAGCGGCTTGGAGGAGAAGATATAAGTGTGCAGATCTACAACAAATGCAAAACATTTGCTTTCTGTCTGCATTCAGCAAGCAGCTGCAGTTTACTTGTGGCACAAAAAAATGCTCTATTTATACCCACCAACAACGCTAGCAAATTCCAGAGTTTGCTGGAGCATTCTAGCAATATGAAAACAAAGCTTTTTTTTTTTTTTTCAGTGTCAGAAGGAAAATGTGAAAATGGGAGCTTTCACTGACTCATCACAATCAGAATGGTTATTACAAAACTAACTTGTTCTTCCAAACTACTATTTCCGCACAAACAACTCATTTGCAATTGTGAAGATGAGTGTCCTAGTAGAATAAACCCTTCTATTATTAAAAAGTTGCCTTCTTCCTTTAGTGTAGATTTCATTTCAACAAAATGGATATGAATAATTTCTTCTACCTCTCCATCTAATTTTAAAAGAACTATTATATTAGCTTTTCCTTATATATGTTATTCAAAGAGAGCTTGTATTTTATATTAGTAAAACAGCCGTAATCAAGGACCTGTTCTGTTGCCTTCACATCTTTTGTTTTCCTATTGAGTGGGTGGGTAACATTTTGGATTGTTCGTTCTGTGATATCTTACACCAAATTTGCATACTCTTAACACTTCCAGGGAATAGCAATTTCCTGCTATACAGATGCGTACAGAGCAGATGCTGTGCATCAGGCCAGCAGTCAGGTTTTAGAGCTGCTATCTGATACCAGTGACTCCTATTCCCTGTTCATCTATTTTTCCTAACTCTACCCTTCACCTGTGTAACTCACTTTTGTCTTCCTTTGTGAACAGATGCAGCCCCTCATGTATTTTTTGAAATAGTTGGGAGGAATGACAACTTTGGCAATAATACTTCTTTGTGGGCAGAGGTGTCCCTAATTTTTTCCTTTTAAGAATGTGTTTAAAGAACGGCATGCTTTCAGTGGTGGCTCTCTGGCCCTGTGGGTACAGCTTGGGGCTCTGCTACAGATCACACGCTCTGAGCTGCTATGTATGGACTTCTTTGTTTCTAGAGCCAGCATGGGTTCATGAAAGGAAGGT
>NW_010104201.1:977-1650 GCF_000699245.1 Pterocles gutturalis | reverse complement strand
ACCCTTAAAAGGCAACATTTTCATAAATTGCTCACTGCTTAATTTTTTCTTTTCTTCCCACAGGTGTGTTCCCCAGCTGCACCCCAGTCCCCGGGGTGCCCAAAGCCAAACCCGTGTCCCCAGCCAGCGAGGTGGGAGCTCTGAACAAGGGAAAAAAAGAAAAATAAAAAAATCCTTGAGAAACCCTCTGTCCTGGTCACAGCCGGATCAGCTCCTTTGAACGGGGGCAGCAGAGTCTGGGGAGATTTTGGCTTGCTGTGCTTTTCTGAGCAGCGCTGGGGGCTGAGCCGTGGACCTGTCGCCACGAGTGAAGAAAAGACCAAATTAAACTCCCCAGTTCAGATCCTTGCATACGAGCGGAGCAGCGGTGGGAGCGGGTGGTGATGCTGGGCTCTGCTGCTCAGGGTCTCTCCGCAGCCTCTCTGGGTGCCTGCAGCCACGGGACCGGTCCGGGCTCTGCCCAGAGCATCTCCCCCTTCGGCTGCTCGCTGGGGAGTCGGGGAGCAGGAGGCCAGGAGCTGCTGACCCAGGAGAGCTCTCTGCCCCTTTCCACCCCGTGTCTCGGTAGGGAAGCTGCACAGCAGCTCGTTTTCTTAACCTGGACACCCTTGCTGCTGCTCCTCCTCTTCCTCAGCTTCCTCCTGGGGTGTTTTCTGGCCGCTTCCGGATGTAG
>NW_010104201.1:338-909 GCF_000699245.1 Pterocles gutturalis | reverse complement strand
CCGCCTCTTCCCTACAAGCCGATGCTCCGTTTCCAGCGTGGTCTCTGCCCCTCGGCTTGGTCGATGCTGTGTCTGTTCTCTCTGGGGCTGTCAGGGGTGGGCTTGAGGCTGGGTCTGGGGGGACGCAGCCCCCCTCGCTCGGGAGGAAGCGGTGAGCAGCTCTCCCCTTCTCAGCAGAGCCATGGTGGCATCTTCACTGCCTCTGGACTGAGGAACCGCATCTTTGCCGCTGGTGGCAGCTTAGCTGGAGTCGGACCCTGGCTTTTCCGGGGATGTGCAGGGAGGAGAGCAGGTGGGGGCTGTCTGTCCTGTAAGTGCTGGGTGCTCGATGGGATAATCCTCCTCCGAGCTCCAGCGCAGGGCGGTTCCTCGGTCAGAGGCTCAGCAGCTGGCTGCGGGGGTCACCATGGACAGGACCGTGGATCTTCTGCCGGGAGGGGTTTATCTCTGCCAGGACCAACGATGCTGCCCGGGGTGGGACAGGGACACCATGGGTGTGGTGCTGCTCCGAGACGCTGGGATGGGGCTGAGCGGGGAAACTGAGGATGCTCCCGTGGTGGGGGGGCGACGG
>NW_010104201.1:0-229 GCF_000699245.1 Pterocles gutturalis | reverse complement strand
CGGCTGGGGCCAGGCACTGGCTCCCGGACGGGTGGCCCTGAGGCGCGGTGGAGTGCAGCCTGGGGAAGGATGGGACGTTCATGGGCAATGGCAGGTGACCCTTTGGGGACAGCTTGGGGAAACACTGCTCTGGGGCTTCAGAAGCGACAGGAGGTGCCAGGGGCTGGGTCCCGGCGGTGCCCCCGGACACGGTGCTGCCGGCACCCGTGCTGTGCCTGGAACGGTGCTG
>NW_010104200.1:0-1724 GCF_000699245.1 Pterocles gutturalis | reverse complement strand
GTTTATCTCCTCACACCCCTCCCGCCTTCGGGTCTTTTTTTGTTGGACTTTTGCTTCTTTCTTTTTGAGAACATTTTGAATCTGAAAAATAAAAATTTTTTACACAAGTACGTGCTGAAAAACGTAAGAGAATGAGTAAATAAATAGACGAACGGAAAGGGGAGAGAGAAAGAGGGAAAAAGAAACCCCAAACGCCACCAACACACCCACTCAGCAAAAAGCTTCCCAAGCCGGTGGAAAGAAACTCTCCCTCCGGAGCCTCCAGACAAAAGATCAGAGACCCAAAACTCCTCCAGCCCCTGCGCCTCCCTGCCTGGGGCAGCCAGCACCCTCCCGCCCCACGAACTGTGTACATAGCGGCCTTCTCCTTCCTCCCGTGAGGTGGGGAATGAAGTTTTCCTGGATTCTTGGTGTATAGAAGTTCGTCCCGTTTGTAAACCACGTATTGGTCCCCTTCTTCTTCTTCTTCTTTTTTTTTTTTTTTTTTTGGTCTTTCTTTTTTTTTCCTGTTCCTCCCTCCCTGAGAAAGTGATGGACTTGTTTTCTTTTCTCCAGCTCTCCCTCCCTGCTTCCCTCTCTCCTCCTTTTTTAGTTCACCCCTTTAAAAAAAGTAATGTGGAAGAAAAAATGGTTTCTTTTGTAATTGTGATATCTTGAATATTGTGTTCCTTTTTAAGAGGCAACTTGATTGTAAACTGCATTTCAGCTATAGACTGGGGAAGAAATACCGTGCCAAAGTCTCCATTCTGTTACTCACAGACACACACACGAACAACAACGCTTGTGAATGTATTTTTTCTGTTAGCTGGGTTTACATGTGATGTTTTAGTGCTTTTGCAAGTTCAATTTGTTAGTTCCTGTTCGGAAGATTGTGAGGAAAAATAAACGTCGTGCCGTTAGCTTTTCCGTAATAACACCCTTCCTCCTGTAAATACCTGTTACCATATTTATCCATTTGTAATTAAATTATGGTATTAACTTGCTACAGAGGAAACAGTATTTATAAAGAATGTTTCTTAACTATAAATATGTACAATTGTGAGCATAAACTGTTTCAGATTTTTTATTTGAAGGTTTAAGTGGTTTCATCATTTCTTGTGATATGTTTTGAGAGTAATGCATACAGAAATATAATAAAATGTGTTGAAACTGCATGAGCTGTTTCCTTTTTGTGCCAAGGGCTCTCTGAAACCTGCTGTAATGCATGTGAGGGGCTGAGTGGTGGCTGTGAAACAAATGCTTTTGAAAAATCTGCCGGTTACTGAAACACAAGGATTTCTTCCAGCTGAGCTCTCCGTCCAGGAAAAAAAAAAAAAAAAAAAAAAAATTGGGAAGCCTCTGGGCTGAAAGCAAAGGGTTAGTCTTTGCATATTCCCCAAATGACTTACAAGGCAAGGCAGGATCTCCTTGAAGAAGAGCTTTACATGGCAGGAACGCAGCTTCCTTCGGCTTTTGCCTTAGTTCGGGTTTACTCTTCTCCCCCCGGAGTGGGTGTGGCTGGGGAGCTCGTTGCCCCACAGGGTGACAAAGCAGGGAGCTCCGGGATAAAGGTGGAGGGGCAATGGCCGAGCACTGAGCTCTGCACAGGGCTGCTTTGAGCTGCAAATCGTGTCCTTCTGCACCTCCCCGTATTTTTGGTAGCCTACATCCAGCCCTGGAGAGGAGAAAGTGTCGATGCCCAAGACATCGCATTTCCCTTCGAGCCTTTTTTTCTTTCTCTCTCT
>NW_010104199.1:9914-10123 GCF_000699245.1 Pterocles gutturalis | reverse complement strand
GAGGCAGCCAGCTTGCCCGCCACGGTGACGGGTACCACGTCGCCATAGCCCACAGTGGTCATGCTGACCGTGCCCCACCACCAGCACGCCGGGATGGTGTCAAAGCCGACATCTTCCTCCTTCTCAGCAGTATAGGCCACGCCGGAGAAGACGGAGACCCCCACAGCCAGGTAGAGCAGCAGGATCCCCACTTCCCGGTAGCTGTGCTG
>NW_010104199.1:6129-9797 GCF_000699245.1 Pterocles gutturalis | reverse complement strand
GCACAGACCCCCTGCACACAGACGCCCGGCATGCAGACCCCCAGCACACAGACCACTGGCACACAGACCCCCGGCATGCAGACCCCCACATGCCTCCATCAGGGTCTCGGTGCCTCCATCCATCTCTGCTGTTGGGTGTCCTGCTGTGGGGCCAGGCTGAGATGGGTCTGGGGGTGCATGGGTGACCCACATCTGGAGTGGGGCAGTTGGGAAATGAGCCCTGGCACCCCCAGTCAGCACTCTGCCCCCCCAGCAGCCTGCCAGGAGGAGGCAGAGCTGGGAGGGACAGGGGCTTTGTGCTTCCAGCCAGGGTTCCCAGGCAGAGGCTGCTCCCCTGCTTCCAGCACTTGCTCTGACCTGATCTCCATTAACAATATTTAGACACATTTTCCTTCTATCTTGGCAGGTCCCCAGGAACCACCTAACAGGCAGCCTCTAAGTGCAGTGATTTGTGTTTTCCCGGGATGCGGCGATGTGCTCGCAGGGAGGATGAGCATCTCTGCTGCAGGCTCGGCTCTGGCTCTCCAGCCCTGGGCTCCCCAGCTCCAGGGACCCACCCGCTCCCTCCTGTACCCCAACACCATCTGCAGTTCCAGAGCCCATACAACCCTTGTTACACACCTGGGAGGGAGCGATGGGGTGCTCCAGCTCGCAGAGCTGAGGAGGATTTTGCTTTTCCACACTGGGGAGGGACATTGCACTCATGGGACACAGCTCCCAGGGAGGCAGAAACTACCCCCTCCCCCGCCCCAGTTTCTGTCCCCTGGGGTCCCATTCCTGAGCATCACCGAGCCCCAGTGTTTTGGCAGGGCCAGGCTAACCACAGCCATAACCACAGCCACCGCCGTGCTGGGGAGCTGGTCCTCACGGCACAGCCACTGGCTTTTTGATTGACACAAGTTAATTTCTTGGGTGTTTCTGTGCACTGATCTTGCTCTTCATCTTTTGGGGCAGAGAAAGCAGAGCTCTGATTGTGGGGGGGTCCCAGTCTCCTAACAGCCAGAGGATGCCCTACTGGAGACCACATAATGACTAAACGAGGCAACATTTGAGCAAAACAGCAGACTTGGGGAAAAAAGCTTCCACAGTCAAGATGAGACATAAAAGAGGTGGATTGATGGTAGGGTGCGAGAAGACTTTGCTTTGACTGCTGGCACAAGCTGCTCAGCTAATGCCAGCGATAGCAAGGGGAAATAACATCCTCCTCCTCTGCCATCGCCTGTGGCTGCAAATGCCCTGTAGCAGCTCGGAGGGAGCTCCTCGGGAAGGACAAACAGCTCAGAGCCACCAAGTTTCAAGGATGTATCACTTCGCTGTGAAAGTCTTGCTCCTGGCTGGAGCTTAACAGCGCGTCCGCACATCCCAGCTGGGGAGCAGCAAAGGCCAATAACCTCATACATTTTTAAAGAGTATCGGTTATGGCTCTGGGATGTGTTGGAGGGTGATGGCAAGGGGAAGTCAGACAGCTCGATAGATAGCTCCTCCTGCTGTCATTTACAGGCAGGGGTGGGGCTCAAGGCACAGAGGAGGCTCCAGGTATCTCCCAGCTGATCCTCAGGCGCTGGCTGCCACCTTTTACAGCCATTTATCCCCAAAACGATCTGGGGACAGGCAGCCGCAGCTGGGGTGTGGGTGGGGATGCAGTTTTAGCCGCGGCTCAGATGGGATGCAGGCTTAGCAAGCAGCCAGCCTTGGCCTTGAGGGAGGAGATCCTGAGGAATAAAAGGCTCCAGGGACACAGCCCCCCCACCAGCAGTCTCTGGGGACTCCTGCCTTGGCAGGAGGGTTGTCTGCCTTTGGGACAGCCATGGGCTCCTTTCCCTGCTGAATGCACAGCTTTCCTCCAGTACAGCAGAAGACAAATAAAATGGAAGAGCCTGGTTTGAGCCTGGCTGGAGATACTGGGATGGGGACCAAGCACGGCGATGGCTGGCAGCAGGGTGATGCATCTGCTGTCTGGGGACGTGCAGCTCCGGCTCTTCCAACCTGTTTGTGTATTTAGGACCCTAAGGGGACAGACAGCAACTCCTGCAGATCCCTGTGGATGCCAAAATTACTCAGTACCTAACACCTACCAACTGCCAGCGGAGCCAGGCACCAAACCCGCACCCGAGAGGCGGCAATAAGGGTAATGGATGTTGTGCACGGCGGGGAGGAAAATCAGGGACATGTGAGAAGCCTCTCCTCAAATTAAATAGAGCCTGGGCCAGGCCCCAAGCAATCTGAAGATGGTTCAGAGTTTATGATGCACAAATGGCAGAAATCCCTCTGCTAGCACTTTGGTGGCAGGGGAACAATTACTCAGTGTGCCAGAGCCATCGCTCCCGCTTCCTGGCTGTTAACAGCCTTGACACCTCTGCTGCTGCTTTATGCTTTTGCAATAGGAAGTAAATTGTGATTAACAAGACGTTGTAATTTATGTGCCCAGTAAATCACAATGCCAAGCTGCTGCGTCAGATTTGTGTCTTTGCTCATCCCCATCTACAGCTGGCTCCGGAGTCCCCGGGAAGCGGCACTTTCCAGCACGTCACTGGGTGAATCAGCGGCTCAGCAGCGGCTGGAGACGGGATGCTGCCGGCTCCCTGGATCTTGGCTGCTGCTTAATAACGTGCAGATGAGCCTGTCAGTCCCTGCTCTGCTGCAACGTGTTGTTCACACTTCAATGGAGCACAGAAAGGGTTCAGGAAGCCCTTCCAGTGTGTATAATTCTATTAAAATTTTTCAAGCAGTGTTACATGGGGCTGTCACTTGCTAATTGCTCTTTCAAGGTGAGTGTTCAGAAGTAAGTATGATGCAGGTAGGACTTTAGGCATCATAATTTTAAACAATCCTCCCTGGACCCTGCTTTCAGCAGTCTTTGAGGATGCCAGAAATTTTATTTTTTTTTTCCACTTATTCTGATGCTCTGTGGGCTTTGCAGGGTTAGCACTGGTCCAGCTTCACAGCAGACGTTCACAGAAGACCTTTTCCTGCTGCCTGTCCTCATCCCCAGGGTTTGCTTTTCTCAATGGTTCACCCATGGGAATCAGTCCAACCTTGGCAGCTGAGTCCTGCCGATGCCAGGACATCCCATGCCAGCCCTGCCACGGCTGCAGCAGTGAGGAACGGGGTGTCCCCGGCTGCAAGCCGTGCCCCCTTCATCCCTGATGGCCGTTCAGAGGGAGCAGCACCAGGAGCTGGCCCCTGCCAGGCACAGTGCGGGAGGAGAGCGTCCCTTGGGCTGAATTTCAAGCTCTGTGATGAAGATTGCTTTCCTTGGCTGTTTGTTTGTCACACTGTTCGAAGGGGGGGAAAAAGCAGAGGGATGTTTGCATGAGCAGTGCTTGGAAAAACAGTTTTCTGGTTTGAAGGTGGGGATCAGAGGCAGTCCCCCGAGGAGAGGAGATGTACCCTGGTGACCCCTCCCTGTGCCCAGCACAAGCCCCACATGTGGTGGGACATCAGGAGGATGCTCTGCATCTTGGCAGGCTCGAGGATCGGCTTTCGGATTTCTCTTGATGCAGTCGCCAAGAATCAGAGACAATTAGAGGCTGAGTTTCATTTGCCCCTGCATCAGGCTGGATTTTCTGTGCAAGCACAGGAGGTCAGGGGACAGTTTCAGCCTCCCCAGATTTGGGCATGTGGCCCTCAGCATGAGGGGGACGGAGGAGGGGGGATGGAGTGGGGGG
>NW_010104199.1:4030-6101 GCF_000699245.1 Pterocles gutturalis | reverse complement strand
GGCTGGTCCGTGCTGTGCAGCCGAGCGCAGGGATGGAGGTCTGGGCTGCAGTGCCAGCCCGGGGAGGGTTTCACGATGGCTTCATGCTTTGACTCTTGTCACAGCTGCTCTTGGTCTGTCCCCAGAGGCTGGGGGTGCTGCAGAGGGGGTCTGGAGAGACACAGCCTTGGGGCGTGCCATGGAGAATGCGGATCACTTCTCACCAAACCCACGTGCCTCAACTGTGGTCCTTTGCTGTCTCAGCATCTCTGCCTCCAGCTCTTCCTCCTGAGGAAGCCTCCCCCAGCCCTGCATGCTGGGCTTTCCCCGAGCTTTCCCAGCACACAGAGGGGCAGCTGCTGGTAGCTCGGGCTCTGCTGGGGGCATGGGCTGGGTGTCCCAGGCTGTGCCACTAATCCTTTGCTTTTCTATTGCTGCCCTGTGTCATCCATGGCTGACCATGTGTCAGTCCCAACCTCACCGTACCCTGGAGCATCCAAGCATCACCTCGGCTGGACCAGGATCCCTGTCTCCCTAGACAGGCAGACACGAGGGGTTGGATGCTGACCTCCAGCCAGCTGGCAGCATGTCCTCAGGAGGTTCCCCCTTCTCCCAGACTGAGGACAGGAGCAGCTCCAAGCCACACACACTGGTGCTGGCATACCCAGCAGCTGCTGACCTGCTCAGCAGGTCACTCACAGCCCGACTAGCTCCTCTTCTGGTGGGACACCACCACCCACCCAGGCATGGCTGAGTCTGTTCCAACACCGTGTAACGGGGTTTGCACACCATGGTGGGGAAGGGGTGGCTGAGTCCCTGGAAGCACCACTTCTGCATGAAGCAAAGTCTATGAGCAACGGTGTGAATTTCTGTTTGCTCTGAGTGTGTATGCAAAGAGGACTCATGCAGTGCTCCTCACACGTGGTTGCTTTAGCAGACACACAAACCAACAACCCAGCCCACCACCCCAAGCAAGCTTTGCAGACATTGCCCAGAGCTGGTACCTCCCTGGGAATGGGCATGTCCACATGCCCCAGCCATACCAGAGGTCTCCTTCTTGCCCAGAAGGAGTAGAGAGCCCATTTACCTTCAAGGTGGCCCCCAGCGACCTCAGTCCGGTGGAGTGCCGAGCCAGCTTCAGCACCCGGAATATCCTCATGAGCCGGAACACCTGCACCACCTTGCCCAGGTTGCCCAGCTCCGAGTCACTGCCCATGGTCACATCCACTGCGAGGGTGAAGTAGAAGGGCAGCACTGAGACAATGTCAATGAGGTTCAGCGGGTGCGTGAAGAACTTCCTGGGGTTGGGGGAGAGTAGGAGGCGGGAAGACACTTCGAAGGTGAACCAGGAGATGCAGAAATACTCCAGCTTGTGCAGGATGGGTTCATCGAGCACGGTGCCATTCTCATCCACCTCCTGGTACTCGGGCATGCTGTGGATGCACATGGTGGCGATGGAAACCAGCACCACGCTGATGGACACGAAGCTGAAGAGTTTGCTGGGGATGGAGTAGCCGGGGTTCTCCATGGTGAGCCAGAGGCGCTTGCGCACATTGCCGCAGCGCAGCGTGCTGTAGCGCAGCAGGTCGTGGTTGATGTCGGAGATCTCATCGGGGGACGTGTCCACGCTGCTGACCTCGCTCTCCTCATCCCAGTTGTGGTGCCGGCTCTCCAGCTTGCGCTCGTGGTAGCGGTAGCTGCAGCAGGAGTCCAGGAAGAACTCATTGATGCCCCAGTACTCGATCTCCTGGCAGAAGGAGAAGACGCACAGCTCCTCCATCACGTGCAGCTTCCCCGTCTGGTAGAAGTGGAGCACGTAGAGGAAGAAGCCGGGGTTTCGGTCGAAGTAGAACTCCCGGGCGCTCACGTCGTAGTCATCGCAGAGCTGCAGGATGGACTCCTCTGAATCGCAGGAGAGCAGGCGGCCCAGGCGGGTGTCGGGGAACTTGGAGAGGGCGCTGGAGCTGAGCCGCCTCCTCAGCCCCCCCACGTTGATGTTGATAACGTCCTCCTCAAAACCGGGACCCCAGTAATTTAAGGTCTTGTTGACCATGATCAGCAGAGCGGGAGCTGGTTCCACCTGCGGGCGAGA
>NW_010104199.1:0-3999 GCF_000699245.1 Pterocles gutturalis | reverse complement strand
GGAGGGGCTGCGGGCTCCCCCCGATCCGGGTGCTCCGGGGTGGGGGGGGCAGGAGCACCCTGGGGAGCAAGGAGGGAGGTTTGCATTTTGAAAAGTGAGGAGCAGGGAGAGGACAGAGGAGAGAAACAGCTTTGGGCAATTGTTCTGTGGGTGGTATGAAAGGAAAAAAAAACCAAAGCTGATGATTTTTCCAGGTGAAACTGTTCCTTGCTTTTTTTACCTCTTTAAGTTTCTCCCTTTGCAGATCACTAAAGCTACGAAAGGCAGTTTACTGCCCCTCCAGCACTTCATCATGGGGCTTTCCTTGTTCAAACAGGTAATTAGTCACTGAGGAGAGGATTTATCCCGCCAAGAGCCTCCCCCATGGAAAAACCAGATCTCATCAAATCACCACCTCAGCAATGCTGCCAAAGAGCTTTGTAGCCTGACTGCCTACATCGCTAATTAGACCTGGTCAAAAAGTCCTTAGGTGGTGCAATCTTCCCAGCAAAAACTGCAGCAAAGGCAGTTTTGCCCAAATCAAAGTGTTTTCACAGAAGGTGTCAGTTTTGGGGAGAATTTCAGTGGAAGAAGTGTCAAAACAATTCATCTGCTTTGTTTCCTCCTGTGTGTTCTGTCATGTAAAATATTAAGATTATTTTTATAATGTTGAAATATAACAAAAACATGATTCAGAATCATTGATGATTCTGAATTAAAAATCTGTATGTTGGTAGGGAAATAAAACCCAAAGTTTTGATTTCTATTGTGTTTCAGGATTTTAAAAGTTCCAGGGAACTGGGCTTTTCCATGCGGCAGAAATTCCATTTTCTAATGAGAAGCAGTTAAATCACCTAACAAAGAGAAGCATTCCCACACCTTCATACCCATTTACCCATCTTCACCAGAAGCATAGAATAAAAAGGTAAATAAAAAGGTTTGTGATCTTCCTGCATCACCTTGAAATCAGCCTTCTCCGCCTGCCTTATTCATCAAAACACCCGGAGGCACACAGAGCAGCCCTGTACCTGCGTGGTCCCCCCGGTCCTGGCACAGGAGCGTGGGGTGTCCCCAGGAGGGACACTGCATTTGCTCTCTTGGTCAAGGAATTACATTTTTCCCCATGCACCGACTACTTTGGAAAAATCCTGCTATTAGGCGTGACTTGTCCTGAGCTCTGCTAGTACCCACACGACTCCTGCAGCTGCTGATGCTTTTTGCTGCAGAGGTCACTGAGACACTGGTGACCTCCAGACTGGCCTGTCACCCGTCCCAATGGCTTCCCTCCCTGGTTCTCATCAGCTGGGTGCTTATTCAAAAATCCCTCACCTCCTCTGTCTTGTGTCACCCACTGAAGTTTTCAGACTTTTGAGTGATGTGGGGACAGAGGCACCAACAGGCAGCAGGAGACCCTGCGGTGACGCTAAGATGCCACCAGACACGGTGAGGGACAGTCTGGTCCGACAGCAGCCACTGAGGGCCAAGGGCAGGTCAGTGACACGAGGTGGGTCCCCCCCTGCCCCATGGAATCCCAGTTCCCCTGCAGACCCCATGGCACCCCAGCCCAGTGTTGCTCACTGGACATCTCCTGGGGTCTATGGGGCAAACGCTGGGGGTGAGGGGCTCTGCAGGGTTTCAGTGCCTGAGAAATGCAGCATAAAAGGGTTTTCAGACTGGGAGGGACCTGAGGGACCTTTTCACGTCTAAATCCTGAGGTCAGAGCAGAGCTGGAAAGGGACAGGTAGAGGAGCAATGGTTAGAAATAAACCCTCGAGTATGTTTTTAAGCTGAGCAGGGCTGTGGGTGCAGCGAGTGCCAGAGTTGTGTGAGATAGCCTGGCAAAGGCATCTGCTAACTCCACTGCATCTCCAGCCAGCTCCAGCTCCTTAAAGACACAGGCTTTGCACCACAAAGCCAGCGCTTGCCATTACACCCTGTCTAGAGGAGGCAACCTGCTTGTGACAAGCCTCAGAGCTTAAGGGACTCATTGTCTTGCCTTTCAAAGGGAGAAAAAAAAAAAGAAGGATCAACTTTTTTAATGCTTAAGACAAAAGCAAGGGAGGAAAAGGGGTGTAAATGCTCCTTTTCAGGGATAAATTGGAATTTCTGCGACAGCTTAGCTTTTCCAGGGAAGGCATCACACAGCCCATCTGGGCGGTGGGATGACTAATCCAGGTTCCTTCCAGAAGGATGCTCAGGCATTGGGGCTACAAACACACATGGGGCCGTGGGTGTGGGTCTGTGGGATCCAGCTTATCCCACACCCACCCTATACAGTAACTGCTCCAGGAGGCCAGGCCAAATGCCACTGAAATCAATATAAAGGTGTTTTTTGGAGCTGGGCTGGGGCATGGGGTAGCCCGGGTGGCTACCAGGGTCTGCACTAGTACGACACGACAGGACAAGCCTAAAGCAGTGCTCCAGCTCAGCAGGACCATCCCCAGCACACGGCTGCGCTCTGGGGGAGACGTGCCAAACCCTGAGAGCCAGCTTAAAAAAAAAAAAAAAAAGGTATCAGGACCCTGCAAGGCTTTGTACCCCAGGGAAATCCTTCCCTCCCTCCGGCGTGGAAAGCAGAGCAAGGAGAAGGGTCATGAACTGTCTGAGCTGCTCTTTTCTGATGTTCTCTTCTGAATAGAGCAAATTATTTCTGCCCACATACAGCTTTCATCGAGGAATCTAAAGCAGCAATTAACAGTTTTATAACTCTCTTTCTCTACTCATTTCTCGACTAGCTAAGCTCAGCTTTAGAACAAAACTGAGGTTTGAACTAAGACCTGGTGTGATCTCCCCCATCGGATCATCAAAGTCTGTGCCCATCTCGCATTTGCAGGAGTATCTGCTGGGAGAAGCTCACTTTGGGAAGGTTGGGTGCTTTCTATTTCAAACACCATGGACAAAGAATACAAATGTGTCCGTCTGGATTAATATGACTTCGCTAAATTTTCCTTTAGTTAACCCAAAATTTCCATGAATGATTGGTAAAATAGAATAGATAAAGCCAGTCCCTTTCTGACAAATTTTGAAATAAACTGTAAGCTATTTTAGGGAGACAACCATCAGAATTACACAAGCCCAGTGTGAGCTGGGTGTTCAAATGAATATGTATCTTGTGGAGAAAAAAAATCTTTGATATGTGCATTTATGACAGTAAAAAAAAATATAAAACCAGATCAAGCATATCTGAAAGAAACGCTAGAAGAGTTTCCCTTGACAACGTATTTTTTTCTTAAAGGCTTTCAAATGGAAGTTATGTATATTTATTCTAACTGGCAAAGGGGACACAAGGGAGTGGAAAGGAAGATGCTAATAGACATTCCAGTGAGGATGCAGCGAGTGCAGGGAGTACTGCGCACGGGGGCTTTTCCAACCAGGTACAAGGGGTTTACATTAACAGTCCAAATAAAAAGCCCTGTACTTACAGCTCAGCGCGGCTTCACAGCGGGGACTCGGGTGGCTTGTCTCAAAGGAGCCATTAGAAATGCGTAGAGGAGGAAACCCTTCATCCTTTGCCTGTAGCCCACTCCTAAATGCCCTGTCACCCCAGGCTTGCCACCATGCACATCCCAAGTGCACAGGGGTGGATGCTGCAAACTGCTGGAGGAAAAAGTCCTGCATGGGATGGCCATGGGGCTGGGGTAGGGCAGGGTGTCTCCTGCTGGGTACCTTGGGGGGAGTGGGGCTGGCTGACCTCCCAGCTCCTGCAGGATTCTCTCCCCATCATCCATGTGCATCCATTTCATCCAGAAATACCCCAGCAGAGCCCTGTCCCCATCGCTGAGCGTCCCTGTACCCACCGGCCTGGGATGCTCAGGACCAAGCCCTTTCTAGGGCAGTGGTGGGGTTGCCAGGTGGGCAGGGGGAAGGACAAAGGGGGATTCCCACTGCTGGCTGCTCCCTGCAGGCAGCATGTAAGTTGCTGCTGAGAGGCCACCAAAATGGCCAGGGCTGAGGATACAGATGACAGGGGGACTCCCAGCTTGCTTTGGGGTCCAGGAGGGGGTGATTACCAATCGCTCG